>NC_087211.1:54213632-54261132 GCF_015104395.2 Macrobrachium nipponense
AAGAATATTTTGGTTTGACCTCTCCAGTGAGATCCTGTTCCAATTTAAAATTCAGAGCTAACAGCCACGACAGTTTAATGAAATCAATCTTCTATTTTACCCTGCCCAAGGACGTCTGAATTTCTTTCAGATCACTTTATATGCTTGACAGCCACTTTCTTTCCAGAACGTAGGACAACTGGACAGCCACAATTACAGAGTACCTGTACTGTGAATGTTGCTAGTAACGATAAAAGTAGTCAACAACATCCCCAGGCATCACTTGAATAGGATTTATACTGATATTTTTTCATGTTCAAAGTGGTGATGACAAGCTCAGCTTGTTTCTCATTTTGAGGCCGATTCTCTTCTCTCTCTCTCTCTCTCTCTCTCTCTCTCTCTCTCTCTCTCTCTCTCTCTCTCTCTCTCTCTCTCTCTCTCTCTCTCTGGCTAAGTTCTCGACAGGAATATTTTGTCCGCGAGGGAGTGGCTGCTTGCGTTTTTGTACAATACGAAGCTGAGAATTCGTCTCGTGGAATTTGATTTCCATGAGAGTTGTACTGTTTGCATTTTGCTTTTTATTGCCATACTTAGCATTTTCAAGCAACCCAGCAATACACCCTATATTCATCAGGACTAGACAGCTGACCTGTTCAAAGGACCTCCCGAAACCAGCATATGCAGGTTGGATGGTTTCACTCTATTGCTGTACCACCAATTTATTCTTCCGTATAACTCAGAGATCACTACTTATTGACATATTGGAATTTCTTGCTTACCTGACAGCACGCAACTACCATGTTAGTACAGGCATTCTTCTGACCAGTCAGTTTGCAGGTTTTTATCACTATAGTTAACTTACGCCTTTTCTTTTTTTAACCTTACTGCCAGTCTCAGTCAACTAGGAGATTAGTAAGGCGTGAATATAATAAATAAGACAGTTTAAGAGACGTATAAACGCTGGTCGGCCTTTTGGTTCTATCGTAGCTCAGTCACGGAAAAGTTTCTCTTAAATTCTGTATTTGAAATAATATTGATATTACGTAATAAAAACCCCACAATTATATAGTAAATAAACTACATTACGAGAGGGTCGTTTTCTTAAAAGCTCCTCCGAAAACTACGCTCTCTCTCTCTCGATTTGCAATTTAACGTTAACACTGATGAGGTTCGAGATTGTGAATTTCTTAGCATGAATATTATTACTCAAAAAATGAACCTTATTCTCGCGGCACAAGCCGTTAATTCAGGCTTCCAAAGAATATGGCTTCCATTATCAAAAAAGTAACAGAAGATGATGGGGGAAAGCGTATCACCTATTACGGAAGAACAGATTAACAAATTAATTAATACAGAGATGAAAAGTAAATTATTAAAATACACAGTAAATAAGTTAACATTATGTCTCACCAGGTCATCTCATTAAAAAAAATGCAGCCTCCCCTGAAAATCATCGAACTGGGTTCCTGAAATTCCACATAATTTGCCCGCCCCCCCCCCTCCCCCCCCCCCTCCCCTCCCAGCAATTTCGAGGACCGATTCGGTAGTCGAGAGTTCAGCATAATGGACCCACTAACGTTTTGCATTCTGAAGTAGGATTATTCTTGTCTTGTTATATTTTCTTGATATACCATTTGGTTTTCAGTGTTGTCTTGTCAGTACCTAAACGAAATCTTGCATGGACCTTGTTTCTTTCCAAGGCAAAGAACGGCAGTTTTTGTTTTTATGTCCAGCCATCATCATAAACTGAAACTTAACTGTTTTTCTCAGCTTACTAACCTGTACAGAAGAGAGAGGGCCCTTCTCACATGAGCCTCTTCAAGCGGAGCTTTGCTTCTGAGGTCCAGCTGATACCAGATGAGGTAGCAGCCCAAGTTGTTACATAACTCGAAGCACTCTTCCCAAACCGTGGCCTTTCTGATCCATTCGCCGTTGAAGAAATCATCCTCTGAACTGTGGAAATAATATGCAGTTAGTGGGCTATTTCAGCCTTTATCGTAAACTTTCGTTTTGTTTGTTGTTAGATTTTTACCGACCCTTAACATAATGAAAAGTATTATCCAACTATCGTCAACAGTTTACCTTTGTGATGACGAAGGCAGAGACATTCTCAGATTCGAGGAGTGTGGGTCTTGCCAGTAATTCCTGCAATAAAATTGCGATATGCTGTTGATAGCGTATGACATATCGAAGGAATGTACCTATAACTACGGAAGATAAGATTTATTAAAAATGATAAGATTAGGATGGAGGGTGCGATGGAAGTTTTTGTGCTTTGGATAATACGAATTCGTCTTGTGAATGGCGACAAGTCATGACTGCAAAAGATGATTAACTTGCAACGACCCTATGCCAATTTTCGAGTACATTAAAGAATATATGATGATCATGGGATCTATGCCCACAAATACATTTCTATTTACTAACTATGCTCTTTTTTTTGTTATACTTCGAAAGAAATCTTACACTATAACATTGCTAAATGCAAGTTACAACTCTCTCTTAGTGAGCAGCTTCAATATAGTTTTGGACGAGGTTACAAAGCAAGCACATTTGACTATTATAACATTGTTATGAGTTATTATTATTGCTTGATAGTTCTTCAAATAAAGATTTGTACTTTTACCTTATGACCGCATCTATAACCTCGCTCGGTTTCGAAATTTGCTAAGCCATCTCATCACACGACAACCTGGTTATTTCACAATAAAAGAGAGAAGGAGAAAAAGAATACAATGCTTCGATCGCGAGTAAGAGTTCCTGCTTGCGATTCGGGACGTAGTACCATAACACACGCGTTCCTGTGACTTTGCATACTCCAAACAAGGACGATAAATGAATGCTTCAGCACGATTTGTGGTGCCTGTCCCTACTGGCGGGAGCTGTTTATTCCTCAAGATCATAGACAGTATTAATTGCTGAACACACTTGATTTTGTTAAATTTTGGTATCAAAAGCGCATTTGTTCTCAATAGTTGCTTCTGTTGGCCTTGAAAGTGTTATCGAAAGACTTTATCGAAAATACCTCCAGGCATTTATACCTGATATTTTGTAAGTGTGAGTCACTACATGAGGACACCTGATGGTTTGTCATCTCATGTCAGTCAGTACACGTAAGGGATTTGGCGACAAAGTTGAAACTGTGATGTATGCATCTTTTATAATATGCTTACTATTGTTATTATTATCTATCTGCCCATTTGGCGAATAAAGTGTATCTCATGCTTATATAATGAGCCAAGACTGTCCAAACCTGGTAGATAGATGTTTATTTAGTATTAATAAATATGTGTTATCATGATTGCTGTTGCTATGTGCATGCATCATCTCGTAGATATATTTCACTATTCACCGTCGACTGCACCTTGTTAGCTTTGCAGTCGCTTCTACAAATAACGGCGCAGGAAGCAACTCCTCCTACTGCTTGCGTCCATATACGGTAACCCGCATCACATCACAGCTGCAGCGAACTTTCGGGCTGAGAACTCTATCCGGTTAGGAGCAGTTAGTCCGGAACGCAAAGATCTCGGTCAAAGCTACCGAGTGCTTGTACCGATGCTTCCTTGAGACAAGAAACATGAATATATTTCTATTAATAGTTTATTACGTTAGATTATCCTATACAAAATCTGGGTAGATCTACAGTACTATTCCGAGGCGGCCTAGACTATGGCAGATGCGGTTTTCTATGCAGTTTTACCTCCTGAACAAGAATTTTAAGTAATATTTATTCGGACGACTGTAATTAACCCCCGGGGGCCAGTACTAAACACGGCGAAATACATTGGACGCCCCAATCCCTAGTGTATGTCGTATCTGCGGTTACGTTCCTTGCAGTCCGTGCGGAACTATTCTGTAGAATTACAAAAATCTGTAAAATATAAAGATGGCAATAAAGAGATTGAGAGCTTGAAGAGTGTAACTGAAACTGCGATAAACTGAGTCACGGACGACTTATTGAAATGAGGATCCCAGACGCAATTTCTGTCATTGAAGACAACGGCCCCTTTAAATCCACTGCTCAAACGGACGAAACTTAGAACTGAAAAGGTTCTTAAAGGATAAAACAACCCCGTTTTGATTTCGACGTGTCTCAAAACAGATGGGCCCAGTTTGGACTGAAACGATCCCAGAAACAGCGACACGATTCAAACTGCGCATAAACTTGTTTTTGTTTCAAGTTCAGAATGGGCAAAGCACCTCTAATGTGACACTTAAATTATTGGCAGAGCCAGGTTTCAAGCGCTCATCTTCGTCAAACCGGTCAGAATCGATTACAAATATGATTAGAAAGAAAAAAATATAAAGTGACGCACTTATGCTGCGGAGTTGCACGCTGCGGAGTTGCGTCAAGGAGGGGAGTACGCTCGTCACTGACAATATCACTTGGACCAGGCAAGACGAAGAGTCAGACATTGCTACTTCTTCTTCGTTCTTCTTCTTCTTCTTCTTCTTCTTCTTCTTCTTCTTCGTTTCTCGTTTTCTTTTTCTTTTTCTTCTTCTTCTTTTCTTCTTCTTCTCCTTGACTGCAAGATAATAAACTGCGCTCACGTAAGAGAGCGACAGATGATGAAATATGCCGAGTTTCTGAGCAACTGCAAGTCAATCGTGGCGACCTCTAAACGTCTAATTGCTTTAGATGAGTAACAGGTCATGAAGCAGATTCTCTGTTGGGAAGAACGAAGGACAAGGTAAAAAAAAAAAAAGTAAATACGCTTTAAATCAGTATCTAAACTTTACGAGGAAACCAGATAGAAACAATTATCTACGAGGAGAGATTATCTGCATCGGGCTCCCGCCAGATCTGACTACTCGACCTCTTCTGCTGTTCTTTCTGTGGTTATGTGAAGCAGCTCATTTGGACGAAGATATAAATTCCCTTCAATCTTGTTTTCACGATATAACGCCCCCAACCTGGGTTGAAGAAAATGCTCTAAAAAGACAGCGAGAAGCATTAACGATTCACACGACGCAAAAACGGAAGGGGACGGGTGAGCACAACTGAAACAACAACAACAGAATGATGTTGCTGCTAGTGAAACAGTGAAATTATGGGCGAAGTTGTTCATAACACTGTCCTACCCCCATTAATAGGGTTAACTAGTCATTACAGCAAGTAAAAGCTCTGGGGGTGACCTGCCCTTCTTGCAAGAAAGATCATAGTGAAGGAGGTGGTGATTGGTACCACGATGAATGTGTGCAGATTGGTGAAATATGCAAAAAGAACACTGCAAAATTGCAATGGCTATCCTCAAACTGCTATGACTTTGCCTGGAAATGGCGGTGTAATGATTAATTTCTTCAAGATGAATATAAGAAGCCAGGATGCCAGTGGGCGAGATTGGGCTATTATTATTTCTTGAGCAACTTTGGAGTTTCCTCCAAGTTCCATTGTTAAGACCTCTGAAAGAGTCCTAAATCTAGAGCTCGAGAAAATAATACTAGACGTTCGGTGACCATAAAAAAAATCTATGATCATTATGGCCAACAGTAGTCCGAAAATGGTTAATAATTAAAAGGACTCTTAAATTAAGATATTATTTACATTTCATTACTAAATGGTACTCAGGATTTCATTAGGTAGGGATTGATTGATGGGTAGGTACACTAAAACGTAAAATAAGTAAATATATATATTTTAATTATATATTATATATATATAGATATATATATATATATATATATATATATATATATATATATATGTATGTATGTATGTATGTATGTATGTATGTATGTATGTATATTACAATGATAAATGTCACTACTCAACTTAATATCCGCCGAGTTCGTCTCCTGGACAGCTTTGTATACAAATACCTGACGAGACTAAGCTCTCCATAGGATCTCGGCTTCACGTAGCAGTTACTTACAGACAGATGTATCCTGGAAGTCCACTGAAGGATGTAACGTATTTTATCCGTCGCCGAAAGAGGTTCCATGCAGAAATGCGAAGTCCTAGTCGGGTGTAAGGTTCCTCTGCGTATGTGAACTCTCTCGGGAGACTGAGAGTTTCCAGCCCTGTGATTGGCTTGTCAACAGCCAATCAGGAGCGTCGTAAGGGACTGGCCTAGACATCAAATGAACGGTTGATGTGAATCTACTATAATTTTAGATGTTCAAGCCCCAACTCCTGCTTTATTAGGCGTCAACTAAGAATGATTAATCAATATTTATATAAACACTATTCATACAATAATTCCGACCACTCCAAAGTAATAACAGAAGTAATACTGTTGGCAATTCAACAAAGCAAATCACCTCAGAGATGCCATCCACTTTTAGAACCTTGTGCTCCGTCTCCTTCATTTTCTGGCTGTCAGTGTGGCAGTCCAACCTCTCAAACCCCCTCTTGTCACTGTCTTCAGCGCCGAATGGCCCAGAGTGCCCCAATACTTGACCTGACTGCCTCATTATCACAAATCATAGGTCACGAAAAGGATGATTCTAATACACATAGGTGAGGTCATCTTTATGAATGGAATGGAATATAAAATTTAGGCCAAGGCCAAGCACGGGGACCTATGAGGTCATTCAGAGCTGGAAAGGACATTGAGGGTATAGGCAGGTTTGAAAGGTGGAACAGGAGGAAAATCTCGCAGTTGCACAATGAACTGATTGTTAGCGGGGGGTGAACAGCAAGACGGAAGAAAGAGATGAATGGAGGGTGGTACAACCTTTATTATAGAAAAAAAGTTACTCTACAATCACTGGTCACGAAAAGTAGTTGAGATACAGACATACACAGTCCACGAAAAAAGGTGATCGACATACACACATTACGAATTATATTAGTAGAACACTGTAGGTTTGAGGAAAGCGTTCATAACCTTACAATAGTAAGCAAAAGAAGCGTTCAAACGGGTAGTCTCTTCTGCGGCATCTTTCCAAGCAATAAGGGCTTTCCCTCGAAGAGGACCTCTTCACTGACGTCCTTTTCGAGGATGACCTCCTCAACACAACAGTGATCTCCCGAGAGACGTTAGCAGTCACGCCACTCAAGGATGACGTCTATATAGACGCCTTCCTCCTGTGGCGAGAGAGGTCCCTCAAGAAGGACGTACATCAGCTTCGAGGACGACCTCGAAAACGACTTCGTCGGGGACATCTCGAGTTGGAAGAACACTTCGAGCGTGACCTCGTCATATCCCTTCGTCTCTCTCACTGGACATCAAAATTTCTTCTATGACGTCGATCGCGTTCTTTCTTCTCTCTATGTCCTGTTCGTAGAAAGGAGAAGAGGCCGATAATAATTTCCCGGAAGAAAATATGAATGAGATTTGTCATTTGTCTACAGAAGCATTCAAGAACTAATGTGAGTAGAATTCCAGTTGTCCAAAGGCACCGTTGACCTAAGGAATACCACTGTATGTTCTTGTAACCAAGGCAGCATACAATTATATTAACACTTATTTGCATTTCATTACGATTATTATTTGTTTATCATTTGCCTTTGTTTTTTGTTTTCTGTGGAAGCTTGTTAATAATAATAATAATAATAATAATAATAATAATAATAATATAATAATAATAATAATATCAGACTTCCTACTGATAATGAGTTTAATTCTGATGGTGTTGCTCGAATATTAAACATGTAATAAATTTATTACAACACAAACTCTCTCTCTCTCTCTCTCTCTCTCTCTCTCTCTCTCTCTCTCTCTCTCTCTCTCTCTCTCTCTCTCTCTTTCGCTCTCAAAAAGAGAAAGCAAACACTTGACGCACCAAAATACAAGTAATTTCAAAATGTTTTTTTTTTTCATAATTAAATATCACTATAGCAGTCTTTACCTTCTGGGCACTAAAGCGTTTCCTTTCCCAGTCATTCAGAAGGCTCTTCATATCCTCCATGAGTCCTTTGAGGGCAGTGTTCAATTTCTTGACAGTTTCCACGGAGGGACTTCGAGGGGAAACATTCCCCATCCCTGTGTCCATCATCTCGCCCAAGCCCACGAAGAACTTCTCTCGATCGGCAATTCTGTTTGCCTGCGTCTGCATCCTGGTGCTGTCCTCTGAGAGAGTCCGCAACAATTTCCCATTCCTCGCCTTCATCTCCTTCAGCGCGTCGAGGACGGCGTCTAACCTGCCGTCGGCGAGCGTCGCGGCGGCCCTCAGACCGGCGATGCAGTCCATGGCGTGGTCCAGGTGCCGAGCCGCTCTTCTGCAATTCGCGATGCTCTCTTCGTTCAGCTTCTGACTGGACGACGATTCTCGAGACTGCTCGAGCTCGCTCACGTACTGCAGGACGTACAGCAGGTTGAAGTTCGTCCCCAGCTCACTGGCGGCCTTTGCTCGGAAGTCTTTGCGACAGATCGGGCACGATCTACAGCCGTTGGCGATCATGGCATCTATGCAAGGCGCGCAGAGGCAGTGGAAGCACGGCAGGATCTTGGGGCAGTGCGAGGCTTCGGAGAAGTCTTCGTTGCAGACGATGCATTCCTTGGATGCTCTCGAGGCCTGCAAGAATGGAGAATGCTTTCGAGTTCTTGTCTACTTCCTCTCTTTCTTTTGGTGATATTCAGTAAGAAAAAAAGACAAACAGGAAAAGAACTTCGTTTCTACGAGAATGATAATATGTATCCATCCAACTGACTTGAGCCTCTAATAATAATAATAATAATACTAATAATAATAATAACCCATAGAAACTGCGGGAAATCTTTACGTATGTTTCGGCAGCATCAACGGTTCAAACTAAAAAATGATATTTAGATTAAGTCAAAATAAAAATCACTAAACCAAGGCACAGCAGAACTCAACTGAATGAGATTTTATGGAATAATAGTAATCAATATTAATTAAAGTGCTTGAATTGAAAATGCTTATCAAAACCTTCCCCGATCTATGAGTCTGAAGTACTAAAATGCGATTGTCGGAATGGTCACATGTAAATTGGGATCCCTGCAGAGAAAGGTCCCATAAATAATCATAATGTTGTTTACAAAATTCAGAGATCTGAAGAGTGTCATGTGATTTCCTCATATCATCACCGCTGTCATGTGATTTCCTCATATTATCACCGTAAGTTGCACTCCAACGTAAATGTTCTTCGCTGTCGAACTTCTCGGTTCCAGAGGTCCTTGAGTCCTCACACCGCTGGACTGTGGAACAGGCTCCCTGAGGAAGTCGTGCAGTTGGAACTTCTTCAGAAGTTTAAGCCATGTTGCAATGCATTACTGCCCTGTTACAGTTCTTCTAGTATTTTTTAATAATTCACTTGCATTTTTATATATGTATTGATTAATTTGTTAATTTAAGTTTTATCTTTTAACAGGTGATGTCTTCTTTCTGTAATTCTCATTACCTTATGTTACCTCTTTCGAATGAACATCCTATTCTTTGGGAGCCTGAATTGCAAGTCAGTGGCCCCTTCGGTGGGCTTGTTCCGCATGAATACGGTTCATCTTCTGCATAATAATAATAATAATAATAATAAATAATAATAATAATAATAATAATAATATAAACCTGAGAGCATCAACTCTCTTACCCTGATGAAAATGCTAAGCTTGCTTCTTATGTATTACATAGGACTTTTACGTTGTAGACTCTATTATCTAAATTGCCTCTGCATTTCAGTAGATAATTCTATCAAGCAGCTCTTCTCAAGGACGTGAGAATCCACCACCTGTAAATAATTTCTGTCAATTCTGGTGAACATGATGCGCCTGGTTTATCATTGCTGTTTCCTTATCAGTTCGGCTACCAGGAACTGATATCATATCTATTGCTTACTCTAGGCAAGCGTGGATTATACTGACAGCAAATGATTGAAACTGCTTCTGCTGTTCAACAATACGCTTTTTTTATTTTTCTTGGAAATGTCATTGAAGACGTTCCCCAGAAAGGATCTTGAATGGACGAGTGGAGTGGCGAAGTATGTTTAAGCTTATATATAATTACGTATATAGTATATATATATATATATATATATATATATATATATCATATATATATATATATCTATATATATCACGGCTGGAAATGCTTCTCTGGGACTTTCTCAACGCGAGAGGTTGAGAAATTCTACAAAATGAATAGTTAAATAAATGACTGCTGCTGCTCTGCGAGGTTATAGCAGAGCAATGGACAAATTATCACCGTTTCTTATCATCGTTATTAGTACGCAGAACACAGCTGTCTTCACGGGTAAATCCCACAGGGTCCTGCTTCTTTATGTCCCCTCGTCCATTCGTCAGTATTCTCCGGATCCTGTTAGAAAATACCCTTATTCTAGAGAATAAAATGTAGTCTACATTTATGCAATATCTTCATCTCCAACATGGTCTCCCTTAGGTTGGGCTAAGATATACCCCCCACTTTCCATGGCAAATTTAATGGGGTCCAGTGGGGGGAAAACCTCTTGTCTCTTGTTTCAGCAGCTGTCCAACTTTTTCAACTTTCACCTCCATTTTGGGGGCAATTCCCTCTGGCTATAATCCTATGAGTTGCTATAAATCCAACGCACTGGTCTAGTTCCGTTTCTTTATAGTTATTCTAGTTACACTTATGAGAAACGCTCTATTTTTTGACACACTGAAAAACAAAAATGTTATTTTTCTTACTGTTGATGTTTATCGCTTACGAAAATATTGATTGTTTTAGCACTGAATTCAAAATGAATTTACCTACTTCTACACGTACTCGAGAGGACACGCACTATAAAATCTAATCTCTGACACTTCAGAAATAATCATGCTCTCTGACAGAAGAACGTAGCTCACCATAGGGCGCGCCCAAAATAAATTAGCTTCAGAAATCACCAGAGAAAATCAAGAACTGCAAAGAACGGACCAGTGCGCGCAAGGGTTTATCAAAGGTCCGAGCACTAATTACACGGAGCCAACATTAGCCGTTATCACACGCTGTTATCTTTGTTTATCTGTCATGCTCCACCACACCCATCCTCTCTCTCTCTCTCTCTCTCTCTCTCTCTCTCTCTCTCTCACACAAAACAGAATACAGGACAAGCTGCATTTCCTCCAACTTTTCAGATCTGCGTCGTAAAGAAATTAGCATCGCCAATATGAATGAGTATCGCCAAACGAGAAGAGTATCGCAAAAAGGAATGAGTATCACAAAGAGGAAATGAGGATCGCACGAGAGGAATGAGTGTCATAAAAAGGAATAATGATCGCCAGAGAGGAATGAGTATCACAAAAAGGTATGAGGATCGCAAAGAAGAATGAGGATCGCAAAAAGGACAGAATATCGCAAATATGGAATGATGATCGCAAAGAGGAATGAAGATCGCAAAGAGGATTGGTGATCGCAAAGAGGAATGAATATCGCAAAGATGGAATGAGGATTGCAAAAATGGAATGAGAGCAGTTAATTGAATTGAATACCATGTAGGTCACTGGTAGTGGATACAATAAAAGAAATTCTTGTGTTAGTTATGTCTTTTAGTTGTTTGTTTGTTTTTGTTAGCTGCATTTAATTCCTTTTTAGAAGATATTGAGAAATTATGGAAAATCAAATGAGTACGTTCGGTAAAACGTTGCATCATTAGATCTACTAATATTACTACTACTCTTGGGTAGTAGAAATTATACAAATACTGCTACAAAATATATATGTAATATATATATATACATATATATATATATATATATATATATATATAAAAATATATATAAAACTTGAAGTACCGGGGTCCTTCCTTACCTGGCTAGGGCGCTTCACCACCCATGAACGCCCCCCACCCCCCCCCACTCCCCCACCACCTAACCTAACCTAAAGCGTTATGTAACCTTACTTAACCTAACCATGGGGACTAACCTTGGTTCTTATACTTACCCAGTGCGCGTGTTAGTTTAAAAACGTTAAATAAAATTTACCCTGTAGGATACAAAGGATTCCATATGTGGTAAACTCCTAATTTGTTACCGAAATTAACGTCAGAAACCTACAAACACTGAAAATAAATAAATAAATAACAAATAATCAGAAATAATAAGTTTTTGAAAATAACGGTAGCCATCCGATGACCCACCAATGCACCGAACAAAAAAAATCTGGAGTTCCCACTCGCGTGAACTTCGAAACATAAATAAAGAACTTTAAAAAATACCAAGTCGGTAAATATTTCTATAACGGCAAATTTCTGATATAGGTACGCAATGAAATTTATTTTCGTAATAATAATAATGATAATAATAAAATAATCAATAATAAAATATAATAATAATAACAATAATATAATAATAATAAAATAAGAAACACCAGCTACTTTGCAGTAATAAGTGGTACGAGCACCAACCTGAAGGAGTGAGCTCAGAAAACGATCAGGCAAAGATCCTCTGGGACTATGGTATCAGAGCAGATAGGGTGATATGTGCAAACAGACCAGACGTGACGTTGATTGACCAAATTAAGAAGAAAGTATCACTCACTGATATCGCAATTACCATGGACACCAGAGTTAAAGAGAAAGAAAAAGGGAAAAAAATGGATAAGTATCAAGACCTGAAAATAGAAATAATAATAATAATAATAATAATAATAATAATAATAATAATAATAATAATAATAATAATAATAATAGTCATTTCTTTCCATCATTGCTGAGTTTTGGCTATTTAACCCATAGCTGGACCCTACCCCATCAGGGGTAGGTACTCATTTACAGCTGAGTAGACTGAGGAAATTATGGTAAAGATCCTTTCCCAAGGAATCAACGCCGAGGAGAGCGGTCACCCATCCAACGACTGACCAGCCCCAATGTTTGCTTTAACTTGACTTAAGTCTATTGAAGACCTAACCAACTCCTCCACGGCGCCACATATTATTATTATTCATTATTATTATTATTATTATTATTATTATTATTATTATTATTATTATTATTATTACGAAAATGGTAATGAAGAACAGTAGGAGAAGGAAAACCAACCTAAGCATGGCATGGATAGACTATAAGAAAGCCTTCGACATGATACCACACACATGGCTAATAGAATGCCTGAAAATATATGGGGCAGAGGAAAATACCATCAGCTTCCTCAAAATACAATGCGCAACTGGAAATACAATACTTACAAGCTCTGGAATAAGACTAGCAGAGGTTAATATCAGGAGAGGGATCTTCCAGGGCGACTCACTGTCCCCACTACTCTTCGGTAGAGTTACGCCAATGATTCCCATGACAAAAAGTAAGTCTACTAAAGAAGATGGATGCCGGTACCAACTCAAGAAAAGAGGCAACAAAATCAACCATCTGATGTTCATGGACGACATCAAGCTGTATGGTAAGAGCATCAAGGAAATAGATACCTAATCCAGACTGTAAGGATTGTATCTGGGGACATCAGAATGGAGTTTGGAATAGAAAAATGCGCCTTAGTCAACATACAAAAAGGCAAAGTAACGAGAACTGAAGGGATAAAGCTACCAGATGGGAGCAACATCAAACACATAGATGAGACAGGATACAAATACCTGGGAATAATGGAAGGAGGAGATATAAAAAACCAAGAGATGAAAGGACACGATCAGGAAAGAATATATGCAGAGACTCAAGGCGATACTCAAGTCAAAACTCAACGCCGGAAATATGATAAAAGCCATAAACACATGGGCAGTGCCAGTAATCAGATACAGCGCAGGAATAGTGGAATGGACGAAGGCAGAACTCCGCAGCATAGATCAGAAAAACCAGGAAACAAATGGACAATACACAAAGCACTACACCCAAGAGCAAATACGGACAGACTATACATAACACGAAAGGAAGGAGGGAGAGGACTACTAAGTATAGAGGACTGCGTCAACATTGAAAACAGAGCACTGGGGCAATATCTGAAAACCAGTGAAGACGAGTGGCTAAAGAGTGCATGGGAAGAAGGACTAATAAAAGTAGACGAAGACCCCCAGAAATATACAGAGAACAGGATAAAGACAGAAAGAACAGAGGACTGGCACAACAAACCAATGCACGGACAATACATGAGACAGACTAAAGAACTAGCCAGCGATGACAATTGGCAATGGCTACAGAGGGGAGAGCTAAAGAAGGAAACTGAAGGAATGATAACAGCGGCACAAGATCAGGCCCTAAGAACCAGATATGTTCAAAGTACGATAGACGGAAATAACATCTCTCCCATATGTAGGAAGTGCAATACGAAAAATGAAACCATAAACCACATAGCAAGTGAATGCCCGGCACTTGCACAGAACCAGTACAAAAAGAGGCATGATTCAGTGGCAAAAGCCCTCCACTGGAGCCTGTGCAAGAAACATCAGCTACCTTGCAGTAATAAGTGGTACGAGCACCAACCTGAGGGAGTGATAGAAAACGATCAGGCAAAGATCCTCTGGGACTATGGTATCAGAACGGATAGGGTGATACGTGCAAATAGACCAGACGTGACGTTGATTGACAAAGTCAAGAAGAAAGTATCACTCATTGATGTCGCAATACCATGGGACACCAGAGTTGAAGAAGAAAAGAGAGAGAAAAAATGGATAAGTATCAAGATCTGGAAATAGAAATAAGAAGGATATGGGATATGCCAGTTGGAAATCCAGGGGTACCCATAATCATAGGAGCACTAGCACGATCCCAAGATCCCTGAAAAGGAATCTAGAAAAACTAGAGGCTGAAGTAGCTCCAGGACTCATGCAGAAGAGTGTGATCCTAGAAACGGCACACATAGTAAGAGAAGTGATGGACTCCTAAGGAGGCAGGATGCAACCCGGAACCCTACACTATAAATACCACCCAGTCGAATTGGAGGACTGTGATAGAGCAAAAAAAAAAAAAAAAAAAAAAAAAAAAAAAAAAAAAAAATAAAAAAAAAAAAAAAAAAAAAAAAAATAATAATAATAATAATAATAATAATAATAATGAGATTTTGGATGATGTTGCTGTAACTATATGTCCTTCTACACCCCTGGCCGGCATAAAACAATCGAAATACAAACCCAAACACTACACAAATAAGAAAAAAGAAACTCAACAAGAGTATAATATAAAAAGGATCCCATTGAATATGCTGCAACGTTTTCTCTTGTCTTTACAATCACAGAAAACGTTAACTATATGCAGATCCAAAGATGGGGAACTTAACCATTTGAGTTGTGGGTTAGTTTTAAACTCAAAGTCAAAGACATTCGTTTAAATTCCTTTAAAGACCTCTGTATATTGGAATTGTACAATTTTTGGAATATCTTACGGGTTGAAAAGTCTATAAGTTCAAATTTCAGCAAGTCTAGACTACTATGAGATTCAGGGCCTCTGTAACACGGTTTTTTTCGCAATAACTTTTTATCTATGCATTTCATAAATATAACGCTTATTCAGAATACACATTATATCTACACCTAAATTTTGACTGTATTCTGCATTACGTAGGTTGAATAATCTTGGTAATTATAATGTAAAAGTGACTTTTTTTGAAGACGGGCCAACTTACTCAGAGAAAAGGTTTCGAACGCACTCGTTGCGTAACTTATGGCAGCATTTCTTCCCTCTTTCTCGATGGATGATTGGCTATACGTAACGAAGGCTAGACCTCTGGCAACAATGGCATACAAATTTAAATACAAGCAAAGCAGTACACCTTTATGAACTCTGAATCCTCTCCACTGATAATTGTCATAATGAACAAACCAACAAAATATGTTAATAAATACAAAAACACTTCGATTATTAGTCTAACTCCCAAAATAAGTGTCCTAAGAAATTAGTCTACTTTATAGGTCACAATCAGATTGACAAGATGTAGGGAATAGTTGGTAATTTTCAAAAACATAGTAGACAAGCTTGATTTGATAACTGCTATATCCAATGTCAAGCAATTTTTATTTATTGGCTATCTACCTATTTACTGAAGAAAAATAGCCGGTACCGTATTTTGGCTTTAAACCTTCACCAATAATTATCGTCAGAATGATGACTTCACGAGGCTCCACTCACTTTGGCCTCGTTATAATTCAGCATAACACTGAAGGCTATCATGGGCATTGTTGGATTAGAAAATTTAACTTCTGGCTATAAAAACTCATTTCTCGAGCAGTTGTAAGAAATGCTAAATGATCCTCAAGGATCCCAGCAGTGCCTAAACGTTTAATTCATGTATATTACTGCTATTACTACAGTAGTATTGGTACGCTAGCACCCCACCCACATCTATGTATCGTTCCGCCATTCATAAAGTCTTTATATCCAACACGTCGTACGGGCTAAAGAAGAAGAAGAAAAAAATATCGGATGATCTGTTGGTCTGCTAGAGATTTTAGCACATATAAGCTTGTATTTACTTTGGATAAAAATAATTATATAAAGGCTGATTACATACAATCTCTCTCTTTCTCTCTCTCTTGGTGGCATAGTGAACAGTTAATGGAAATGTTCAAAATCCTGAATGACATTACAAAGTATTATAATCACGTTACGCTAAATACAAATCAGAGCATAAACATTGGAATTTAAACTATAACTGAATAATTACCTATTCAGCTATAGTAAGTATGGCCACGGGCTTTCTCTTGACTGTATAGTTACAAGTCGTAAGACAAATGCAGTTTTGCAACCACGGGGAAAATTCCAAATCCTGTTAGCCATTCTTGACTGCTATGGGTTTCAGAGCAGATGGAACAAGGTGAATGAAGTTTCTGTCTGGCGGATGGGCTGGGCAACATTTCGTAAAACGGTGTTTACCTTGCTTACGTAATGAATGTTTTTCGACTCTTGGCTCGTAATCATTGGCTATGGCGTCGGCTAGATAATTTTTACTCTATAAAAATTAAAACCATCGGGTTTAGGTTATTGATAATGCTGACAAAATTTTCGTGTGGTTGTAAAATATACATATGTCAACTTTCAGCAAAGTCCAAAAAACCGTGTTACAGAGGCCCTGAATCTCATAGTAGGGGAGGGGTTCTAGTGGTACGCTAATTTACGCAAATCTGGTACTTTTTGGAATGGAGAGAGAGAGAGAGAGAGAGAGAGAGAGAGAGAGAGAGAGAGAGAGAGAGAGAGAGAGAGAGAGTAAAAGTGCATTAAACGCCTCACTGCAAATGCGCCTAATTTACTGAAGTGGGTGAATAGGCAAAACTGATATGAATGGATCTGAGGGCAGCAATTTAGAGAGTACACTGTAATAAACGGTGCCAAGGAGCCAAGTATTGTGGCCCATGCACCGGAATGATTTAGGACAAAGAGAAGTGTAATAAAAACCCATAATTATACAGTAAACTGTGAAATACGAAGTTTTGCGAAATTATACGTCAGGACGCAAACATTTGGCGAGACAGAGAAACGTATGGTATAAATGACGCCATGATTACTTGCGAACAAATACGGCAAAGGAATGACATTGAAATTTGGTTAGAACACGGTGGAAATAAACTATAGGCTTAGCAGGAAACGGGAAACATATTCATGGGCAGAAAATACGGGGTGCAGCCTTGGTATAACCATTTGCGAAAAATTACGTCTAATATATACATAATTTAGTGAAACAGGGCAGACACGTCTACAAGGCCGGGAATTCCCGAACATCTAAATAGAGGCAACCTTCAAATACTCATTAAATATGAAGCAATGGCGATATTACGCAAGTGTAATCGCCTTGATAACAGTCAACCAAATTACACAGAGAAGACGTTACCTGGGTTATTTGGTATGCTTATAAACAGTGGGTGCAATTCTTCGCGTGACGGAGTCACGCCTATTCTAAATGCGCCGCTTTCTTGGCACACCCGCTTAAGAACGGTACGTTTAAAATTTGCTTCAATTTGCGTTCGAAGAACCTCCTTCGGCCATATGAGTTTGTATAACATAATGGTTGACAACAATAAATGTGTATATATATATATATATATATATATATATATATATATATATATATATATATATATATATTATACACACACACACACACACCACACACACATATATATATATATATATATATATATATATATTATACATATGACTGGTAAAAATTTTCTGTTACAACAGAATTCCATTTAATAAAAGAAGCCCATAAAAACGTCAAAATATAGAGAGAAAATACTATATTTCAGAGACTGCTGTCTCCCTCTTCACCTACCTGAAGAGGGAGACAGCAGTCTCTGAAATATAGTAATATCCCTCTATATGGGCTATAATTTATGGGCTCCTTTATTATATGTATAATATATATATATATATTATATATATATATATATATATATATATATATATATTACACGTGCGCACACACACACATATATATATATATATACATGAATGTATATATGTATGTATGAATGTATGTATGTATTATGAACTATTGCGCAACAGGCTGTATGACTCAATTAATCTTGTCACCGGATTATACCCTTACAAAATCAAAACTCCGTAACTGACATGCATAAAACGATTCACATTTTTACATTATTAACTGATTAAAGTGTATCTCATTTGGCATGATGACGTCACTCCAGGCTGCTCAAGAAACCAAGACGTAAATCAAGAATTCTCTGGGCAAGAACTTCTGTAGCACTGAGGAACGAAGTATACGAGAAAATAGTAATTTTTATTGACAAGATGTGGTCGTCAGTTGTGCCAATACAAAGACGATATAAGGACTTAAACAATAACAAGGTTAAAGATAATGATAACGACTGTAAAATACGACAGTTTTCTAAAAGACAAACATCATTTCTCAAAAATATAAACAAACTAGCGGTACAAGAGCTGAAAATCACGACTTTCAGGTAAATAAAATCACAAAATTTGGTTTTTGAGAGGTCACTTTCCTCGTTCAATCAGTTTTACTTACAAATGGGAATATTACACGTTTGATTTACTATGTAAGTCAGTTAGTCTTGCAGAACTTGCAGCGAAAAGAGGAGTTGCGAGTGTCAGACTTCTGCAACCAAGCGATTTTACGTTGTTCGATACTTTCTTGATTTGGATATTAGTTTGTTTGTTTGTTTGAATGGTGTTGCATGGAACCAGTGGTTATTCAGCAACGGGACCAACGGCTTTACGTGACTTCCGAACCACGTCGAGAGTGAACTTCTATCACCAGAAATACACATCTCTAACTCATCAGTGAAATGCCCGAGAATCGAACTCGAGGCCACCGAGGTGGCCGGCAAAGACCATACCGACCACGTCACTTAGGCGCTTATCTGGATATTAGTTAAACATTTATTGTGATTTATATCGTTCCTTGATTCGATTTCTTTCAGTGGATCTCTTAGAGTACGTAATATGATTCAATACGTTCCCACTTTGCGGGAACACTTGAGAGAGAGAGTGTGTGTGTGTCCTTTTTAATTAGGTATAATTTATGCAAAATGATGACGGAAACTTCCTCTAGGCTGAGGCCAGAACTAATGAACGGCTCCAGCAAGAATGACTGCTCTTGGTATGCGTGCTACTTGGTCGCCTCACAGCAGGATCGAATACTTGTTGCTGTTCCTCTTCCAAACGACGAATAAAGAGACTAAGAGACAAGCGAGATAACGGATAACCACAAGAATAACTAAGCTGAAAATGAGGCGTGAATTTCATTCAGCACAACAGAAATACAGATAAAGAAGCAAATGCGGAGAACGAGAAAATCTTGTTTACTTTGGGAGGGGCCTCTATCGGCTCTCACCACCTGGTCAGTCATGGGCCAAAGGAATTTCTTCTAAATTTCTTGCATAAGATTCCTGACTTTGCAGAGATATGTCTTTGTTTCAGTCCAAGGAAATCATTCCACTCTCATATATCTGTTTATTTATTTATTTATTTTTGTTACGTCACGTAAAGCGAAAGCAAATGCAGATCAAGAAAATAAAAATGAAGGAAGAGGAACCATTGGCGAATCAGACAGCGAATTAAGGTTACGAAAAAGAGACCTTTTCTGGATTCTTAATTGAACTCTAACATTTCGTGTTCCCTAACTAACTAACGCTCGGGAAAGCCTCAGGGTCATTCACGATTTCGCCACCGCGAAGAAGAAGAAGAAGAAGAAGAAGAAGAAGAAGAAGAAGAAGAAGAAGAAGAAGAAGAAGAAGTCAGGGTAACATTGATCATTCGTTCAATCGGGCCGGGGCGTGAAAATCCTCGACAGTCGACCGGAAGCAGGAAGGCAGACACGGCGGACATACTCCGGCGGTCACAGTCTCGCGAGATTAATCGCCGACTTGGCTTCGCTAACGGTGGGCGGTTGTTTACTTTGTTTTGGGTGAGTCTGAATCCATACATGAGTTGATTACGTTTATTCGCCTAAGTATCTATTATAATCCTTCAGAAATATAAGAAAATTCCTGAATACTGACGTTAATTATAAGTCACGTGGACGCTGAATCCAAACATAAGTTGATTACGTTTATTCGCTTAAGTGTCAATTATAATCCTTTAAAAATATATGAAAACTCCTGAACACTGACGTTAATTATAAGTCACATGAACACCTACAACATCAACCTCCCTTATAGATTATCAAACATCGTTAATATTGAATGTATTAAATATATTTCGAGAGGCTTTACTGAAATAAATGTATAAAAATCACCACTGCATCACGCTTACGGTATTTCAATGATTTTTTGTTTCTGAATAGTCTCGTCGAAAGGGGGTCACGATAGTTAAAAGTGGAGATAATCTTCCGTAGACTTTCTGCGTTACTCGCGGAACGGGTGTAGCGATAGTCATTGTGGAAGACATCATTGAAGTCAAGGTCCTTTTATTATTATTATTATTATTATTATTATTATTATTATTATTATTATTATTATTATTATTATTATTAATGAAAATGTTGCAAAACTTGTGTAAATGCGCAATCATTCATGTGGAGCAAACACTTATTATTATTATTATTATTATTATTATTATTATTATTATTATTATTATTATTATTATTATTATTATTATCATCAGGGTTGGCGGTTTGGTTTAAGCCATGGTTTAAACCAGTCAATAAAAGAAACCATGGATTTTTTGGTTTTTCTGGTTTTTTATATTTTTTAGTCTTCATGTTTCCTTTATAACTTTTATTTTAGGTAATATATATTTTTGGCAACTTTTGGTGTTTTCATCAGTTACTTGGATTTTCAAATAAAATTGGCAATGTTAATGTTTACTTGTTTAGCCTACTAAAAGATTCTGAATTGTAATTATCTTACAGTATATTTGTGTTACCGTGCCATAATATAACATTTGATGTAACTGAACATATTCATACAATTGGTAAACCTCAGATAATTTGGTTGAAAGAAATTTGTAAATTATTTTATATCTTTAAATAAAAAAAAAAAAAAAAAGGGAGGGGGGTGTTAGTTAATCATAGCTTCAGAGAGAGAGCAATTATTCATTTCAAGTTGAAATAGGTAAAAAAGACATTCAAATAAAAGAAAAATTTTCAAAAATAAACACCATTTAGTGTTAACTACAAATGTTAGCACAGGTATATATGAAGAAAAAAATCAGTTATTCACATCTAGTTCAAGTACCTAGGTCAAAACGACTGATTCAAATAATCAAGAAAAATTTTAAAAATAAACACCATTTGGTGGTGATCCAACCAAATGTTTAGCAGTGGTTATCAAAAATAAAAATCAAATCAAACTACAATTTCAAAGAATAATAATAATAAAAAAAGACTTGTAATACATGAGAAAAATAAATTGTCTTTCATCCATGTAATACATGAGAAAAATAAATTGTCTTTCATCCAAATCATAGCCTCTGAACGTGCATAACTAGTCTGTTTCATCTACATTATAGTTTTTGTTAAAACTTTGTGTAAAAAAAACCAACTTCCCGGCCTTTTTGATTCCCAGTCTGTTTCTGAGTTTGGAGTGTACCAAACCAAAAATAGAAAAGATTCTCTCAACTCTTGCACTTGAAGTAAGTCCATTAAGCAAACCACAGATATCTTCTATCACACTGATATCAATTTTGCCTTTTAATGCATGCCACCAGGAGCAAGGGGTAAGATGAGAAATGACTGAAAACTCAAACTTGTATATCAAATACATATAGGGCCACAGAATTGTGTGGTTATCATTAAAATTGCTTTAGTTTTATACTGGGTCGCCCAAAAATGAAATAAACCCATAAAAAAAACCACACCTAGTAGCACAAAAAATGAAAAAACTATAAAAACTATATTTCATGGTTTACACAAAAAAAACATGGTTTAAACAAAAAAAACCTAGGTTTTTTGTTTTTTTGATTTAAAAAAAACAATGGTTTTTGCCAACTGATTATTATTATTATTATTATTATTATTATTATTATTATTATTATTATTATTATTATTATTATTATTATTTGGGAAAACTCTCTATCGCGAGAGTATATATAACATTCTAAGGGATCCACAGTAATAAAAAATGTTAATGAGTCCGTGTATAATTTTTTAAACTCTTTACAAAAAGCTTTCGAACCCTTCCCTGGGTTCATCTTCAGTCCAAATGAACAATTAGGTACACCAGGTACTGAGGTGAAAAAAAAAAAAAAAAAAAAAAAAAAAAAAAAACAAGAGTCGTTGAAGATTGTTGACACCGGTCGTTAGCTCGTTTAAATTCACCTCAGTACCTGGTGCACCTAATTTTTGTTTGTTTGTGCCTAATTGTTCATTTGGACTGAAGATGAACCCAGGGAAAGGTTCGAAAGCTTTTTGTAAAGAGTTTTAAAAATTATACACGGACTTGTAAATTTTTTATTATTGTGGACATCTTAGAATATTATTATTATTATTATTATTATTATTATTATTATTATTATTATTATTATTAATCAAAATGTTGCAAAACTTGTGTAAAATGAGCAAGCATTCATGGGGAGAAACCATAATAATAAAATAATAATAATAATAATAATAATAAAAAAAATAATAATAATAATAATAATAATAATAATTATCATATAAAATAATAATAATAATTAATATAATATATTATAATATTATTATTATTATTATTATTATTATTATTATTATTATCACCTCCCTAGCTTAACCTGAACAAAAACCAACGTGGAAGTAGTCTGAAATTATTCCTTTCAAAACAAAGATTTCCTTAAGACAAAATAAGTAAACAGAGAGAAAATACTGAATAACCCAATAAACACTGCCGCACGAAATAAACAAGTAAAAAATTCGCGTGGATGTTTCTTAGGTCTATCTTCTGGTGGGCTCGGTATAAAGCTGAATGAGCCGCGGACCATGAAGAACGACGGCCCGGCGGTGGCCCATTATATCGTTGCCAGAAGCACGATTATGGCTAACTTTCACCTTAAATAAAATAAAAACAACTGAGGCTAGAAGGCTGCAATTTGGCAATTTTGATGATTGGAGGGTGGATGATCAACATACCAATTTGCAGCCCTCTAGCCTCAGCAGTTTTTAAGTTCTGAAGGCGGACATAAAAAGTGCGGACAGTGCGGACGGATTCGAACTTTTAAAACACCCCTCGGCGTCCAAAAGGTTCGAATTAAATTTAAATCTTGATCATGGGACGATAATTCGACACCTTTTCTTATTTTCAAATTATCCTCCATCACCCAGAAGATCTGAAAACAACAAACCTTTTTTTCGTCTAGAGAAAGTTACCAAAGGACTTATCCATTATTATTTCTCTGGATTAGCGCAAGCCTTTCAGGCCAGCCGTATGAACGTTAGACGATAGATTCATAGTTTGGGTACCCCCAAAAAATAAAAGAAAAAAGTAATATATATATTTTTAGAGTCAAACTTGGAACAACCAATTCACAATGATAATATATTCATCGTCATTCATGTTGCTAGGTTTACATTTAACTGGCGTCAAAGCACCAAAGGTTCATCGAACCTCAAAAACAAGACGATAAATAAATAAATAAATAAATAAATAAATATACAGAGAAAATATATAAGGAAATAGCAAAATTAAGGATCATGGCTAACAACAGATCAGGCCTTTTTACTTTCAGTACCGGTACCTTACACATAAGACTGGCTTAATCCTGACTAACCAACCTTATATTAATTCTTAATTAATATAAGGTCAAGTTAAAGAAGTTGGACAGCTAAGGAACAGGTGAAAAGTAAAAGATAGTCCAAAGCAGTTAGGGACCCAAATGACGCTGTAGAGAATCTTCAGCACTACCTACAGTACAGGACACATGGTTGGACACCCTCCCCTCCTCCCACAAGGGCCAAAAATGAGTAATTATTCATGACTAAAATATTGTATTATAAGAGAGGGTCAAGAAGGCAGGTCACGACTTTCGGGACGCTTTGGTACTATCCCTAAGCTCTGAAAGTCATGCCTTCACACCACAAACCTATTCTTGGGGCGGTGAAGAGAGAAAAAAAAAATTGGGATGAAAAACAGAATTTAGGCCACAGGCCTAAAGGATACTGCAAAGGACCTTAAATAATGCCTACAGTACACCGCATGAGGTGCATTGAAGGCACTGAACCCGCCTGCGTAAGGGGTGGTAGAGAAAGGCGAATAGTTCAAGAGAATTATATCAAAATATATCGACGGTTATAACTGAATTTACTTGGTTACAAATGGAAACGGGTAAACAAAACGCATTTGTTTTCAACATCGGATGACGAGACCACTCATTTACTTGTTAGATAACGCCGGAAATAATGTACTTCGTGCCTGCATGTACATCAGCCTGTGTAATGCTTTCTCGGAAGAAAATGCAATAAATAAAATACGTCATTCGCTTGTTTTGCTCCATAATGCGAACTTTATTGTCATGTTCTACAGTCAAGTGCCTCTAATCCGTTTTTTGTTTATTTATGACTTTAAAGAGCACTAACCTCTAGCCCTGCCCAGGGGGTGGATGGTGAGGAGGGACTGATTGGCATTTTAACACCGCTAACGTCGCCGATTGATAAGTCTAAAAAAATTGTAAAAAGTCTGATGACTTTTCCAATTCAAGCACAAAATAATTTTTTTTTCTTTCATAAATCGGTATACTGTGTCCAATCGGGCACAACCATTCTGCTTTAATCTGTATTGCAATATGGATGACGAGGATCATGATACAAATCTGATTTTTCAAAACCCTTTAATTTCGGAAGTAAACAGCTCGACCCACCAAGACAATAATTGGGAGGATTTCTGGGAAGTTACAACCATGAAAACCATGTAATGTCAGTCTTTTTGTGGAGTTATAAACCCTGGTTGCGACTGGCCACTCAAATAGGACCGGGAACATCTCCAACTCTTTCGAGAAAAATGACCAGATATCCCCAGGAGACCACTGCCTTGTTAAGTTTCCTTTGAGGCTTTAGTGACGAAATTATTCCTCCTCGTTCACCTAACTGTGAAAAAACTGGCCTCGCTTGCAATAGCAAAGACTTGTGGAATAATGACTGCTAATTTGCAAGAAATTCCACTTACTAAAGCTTGTTAAGGAGTTAGAGTCCATCGTTTCTATTCCTAGATGCTATGAGGGTTAATGCGAAAAGATTCTGGCAGCTTCTACACGTGACAAGAGATACGTGATCACAGACATGCTCGATACTAATTTCATCTTTATTAATATTTTCCCTCTTATTTCTTATTGTTTAAGAATCATACCATAGGCTTTCACTCTGTATGCAAAGGCGTCACGGCCGACAGACTATCCTAAATAACTGAGCAGTTTTCTTGAGAGCAATGATGTACGGAATGGACGTTAGTTATTCCATAACCTCTATTGACTGTCCTGACCTGGAACCAAGATCATTGTAATATATACTAATATACCTAGTCTACATTCATGTTCATAATGGATTTTATTCATTCGTCCATTCCATCTTTTGCGTAGTTTTCCCAGAAATGAAATAGGCTGCGTTCTCTCTCCATCATCCCTGGAATTGTCTGCACTGTTTGTCAACAAACAATGGCTGCCATGACGACAGCTACGAGAAGACCAAGTCGAATTGCGGGTGCTCGCAATGACCAATCTAAACTGGGTATTTCTTTCCTGTTTGACCTGAACACTAAGTATAGATTTTCATGTGATTTATGCGTAGCTTTGGGGAATTACAGAAATCTGCGAGTTTTTTAATAATACAAGTTTTATATATTTTTTTCACTTTTGCATTTTTTCTTTCTTTAAATCTACGTCTGCTAAACCTTATGAACAGTCAACAGACCACAAACACGAGAGGGTTCCAAATGGAAGCCAGCCTGCAGAGAGAGAGAGAGGGATAAGTTGAAGGAAAAAGGTGATAAATAAATAAATATGAAATAGAAAATAGAGCCGATGCACCTGAAATTCATGAGACGTCAAGAGAGAGGCAGCAGAGAGCAGGAATTAATTTGCTCATCCCTTAATTATTTGGAGATCAGAGGATGCCACAACTCCACAGGGCAAACTATTCCACATTTGAGTGGCAGCCAAGATAGACCTCCTGGCAAACTGAATAGTATCAAACCTGATGCTGGAGAACAACGCATTTGGCAGCAGAAGCCTGCCTAGTGTTGCGAGCAAGAACAGCTAGGTAAGGGAAAGTAGAAATATAAGGAAATAAGATACGATATAGCGATCGTGCAGAGATTTTGTCGTAAAGGTGAAACCAAAGATTGAATGTTATCATGCATAGTTCATCAGCTGTTGAACAGAGATCGTACAAATGAAGGAATCCCCAGCCTTTTTTTTTTTCTTCTTCTTTTTTTTAGTTTTCTGTACTGAAAACTATTGTGCCGGCTTTGTCTGTCCGTCTGCACTTTTTTCTGTCCACACTTTTCTCTTACCGCACCTTTTTTGTGTCCACCCTCAAATCTTAAAAACTACTGAAGCTACAGGGCTGCAAATTAGTATGTTGATCATCCACGCTCCAATCATCAACCATAGCAGATTGTAGCCCTCTAGCCTCAGTAGTTTTAATTGCATTCAAGGTTAAAGTTGGCCGTAACCGTGCCTATGAAACAACTGTTAGAAAAGGGTGGATAGCAAGATGGAAGCCAGAATATGAACGGAGGTACAGTAAAAAGGAATGAAAGCGGTTACTACTAGGAGCCGAAGGATGCTGCAAAGAACTTTAAGTCATGCCTACAGTGCACCGCGTGAGGTCCACTGATGGCACTACTCCCCTCCGGAATTTATCCTGAGAAAGATTACTTAATAAGATAATTGAATTGTTGTTGTATTCAATTTTAACTTATTGTCAGCTTGAGTAATAGTAATAATAATAATAATAATAATAATAATAATAATAATAATAATAATAATAATAATAATATTTCTATGAGAGCGACAAGTCCCTACCACAGGGTGTTACGCACCGTCGAGAAACGGAGAGAAAAACCACGAATGAACATTACGTTTTTTCTTATAATCACATTCAGTGACTATTTTTTGAGGTGGATTTTATTCAGAGATCATAAAAACAATAACACTATGGAAGGCGTGGCTTTGACACGCATACATTCCTGCCAAAGAAAAACATTTACGAACATTACGTTTTAGCTTCCAAAGGGCCGCGTGGAAATTCACCCGACCCTATAATTACGTCAACTGACATTACTCTTATTCAGGATTGTAGGTAGAGATCCTATAAAAAAAACACACACTATATATAGCCAGGTTAATTTTACTATGTGGTCATACTTTTGTTATATTTATATTTATTTTTATTAGTATATTTTTTATATATTTGATATATTTATATAAATCTTCATTGTGTAGCCAGTAGATCACTCCTACTGGGGATTGTAGGCAGAGATCCTGTATTTTTATTATATATATATATTTATATATATATATTATATATATATATCACTATATATATATCATATATATATATATATATAGCCAGGTTAATTTCACTATGGGGTCATTATACTTCTATTACATTTATTTATTTTCATTGCATGTTCGTTATATATTTGATATATTTATATAAATCTTCATTACGTAGCCATTGGATTTTCATTTTACGGTCATTCAAATTTCAACCGATAGCCGTCGGATTTTCAGTGTATAGTCATTGTCTTTTCATCATATAGCCATTATATTTTCATTATACGATCATATTGTCATCGTACATTCCCGCCAAAAACAAAACTTCCAAAACAAAAAGCGAAAAAAATAATAAGTTAGAGTTTCTCCTCCAGTCTTATTTGCGTGACCTAGAGGCGGACGAAGGACTCCATGAACCGCTGAGTCTTTGTTTTTTCTAGTTACCATTAATATTGTAGTTTGTCTCATAAAGCATGACTGGGAGTCGTCACCACGAAAGGTAACGCTCAGAAACGAGGAGGTGATTGGCAATTATATATATATATATATATATATATATATATATATATATATATATATATATATATATATATATATGCATACACAAACACACATACATATAGTAGATATATGAGTAATGTGTGCGTTTTTCAACCAATGCGTAATTCAAGGCCATGAAGAACATTAATCAAATCAAATCAAATAATAATAATAATAATAATAATAATAATAATATACCAAGAACTGTCCCAGCTCTGTTCCAGAGTTAGGGGTTAAGCCTAATTTTGCCAGTCTTACCAGTGCCTGGCTATTTGCTTGCATTAATGATATTTCTGGTTTTTTGCTTTTCTTTTTCTTAAGCCTTCGATCAAGTGGGCAGGTAACCGTACGCGTGGATCGAGGAACGTGGAATATTAAGCAGTCTTGCTCGAAAGGAAGTGTTTTCTGCTTGACAGATCTGTATTATGATAACAGGGACAATCCGTATTTCATTTTTTTTTTTTTGTATTTCCATTGAAAAATGTTTTTGTTATGTCTCATATTCTACGTTTTCACCCCCAGCAAGGCTAAGTGTCAGCACTCGAGCTTTACGACTGCTGCACGCACACGCACACACACACACACACATATATATGTGTGTGTGCGTGCGTGCGTGCGTGCGTGCGTACGTGCGTGCGTGTGTGTGTGCAACAGTCTTAAGCTCGAGTGCTGACACTTAGTCTTGCTTTACAGACAAATTATTCTATTACTTACAATAGTTTTTAGGATTCAACAGTTCCATTACAATGCTTAAAAACCAGCATATTCGGAACGCAGCAAACCTCCTTTCTTGAGCCTCAGGAATGGGGCTAAACTAGTCTCCAGTCACACCATCCAGTTAAGACTGGACAAAGGTTGTGGAATTATGCTCGTATAGGAAGACCCCCCTTAAGGGTCCATAATTATAATAATTATTATTCCACTTACTTATTAATTTATTTATTTTTACTATCTCAGATATCCTATTCGACTGGGTGGGTTTTATACTGTGGGGTTCCGGGTTGCATCCTGCCTCCTTAGGAGTCCATCACTTTTCTCACTATGTGCGCTGTTTCTAGGAGCACACTTTTCTGCATGAGTCCTGGAGCTTCCTCGACATCTAGTTTTTCCCCAGGTTCCTTTTCAGGGATCTTGGGATCGTGCCTCTTAGTGTTCCTATGATTATGGGCACAATTTCCAATGGCATACCCCACATCCTTCTTATTTCTACTTTCAGGTCTTGATCCTTACCAATTTTTTCTCCTTTCTCATCTACTCCAGTGTCCCATGGTATTGCAACATCAATGAGTGATACCTTCTTCTTGATTTTGCCAATGAGATGATGATGATGATGATGATGATTATTATTATTATTATTATTATTCAGATGATGAACCCTATTCATATGGAACAAGCCCACCAAAGGGGTCACTGGCTTGAAATTCAAGCTTCCAAAGAATATTAAGGTGTTCATTCCAAAAAAGTAACAGAAGGCAGTGGGAAATGCAGAAGAAATCACTTACTAAAAAATTTTAAATGAATGAACAAATTCATAAATAAATCGACAAAAATGGAAGCAAATGACCAAAATTCAAGAACTGTATCCGGAAAGGAAAAGCATTTCTTCTCCACTTGAATCTTTGAGGTTCCAGTTGCACGACATCTTCTGAAGGGAGTCTGTTCCACAGTTCAGTGGTGTGGGGAACAAAGGTCCTTTGGAACTGAAAAGTTCCACAGCACACTTACTGCATAGGAGGGTGAAAAGTAAGAGGGAAGAAAGAGAATATGAACGGAGGTACAACGAAAGGAATGAAAGGGCTGGAGCTATCATGGGGCCGAAGGGACCATGCTAAAAAAACCTTATAAGTAATGTCTGCCAACAGTGCATCGCATGAGTTGCACTGACGGCACTAGACTAAACCCCTACGTTGGGGAGAGGAGGAACACAAAAAAATAGGTCAGAGATTTTTGTTCACAAGGAGCATCAATCATGTTCCTTACGTATCTACGTAGAATCAAGATATATGCCTCCTCGACCAAAGAAGTTGAATGGGAATAAATATGCAGTGACGACCTGTGGCACCAGGGAATTCTATTTTCGGCGGAGCTCAATAATAGGTTCTGTAAAATTCCGTTAAGAGAACGAGACTTCTAGATCGACGCATCGAGAGGATATCGACGAATTAATCCGCGTGACCTTCCCTCGAAGTCACTGTTGTTTATTGGGCCAATGCCATTAGTAAAGCGCCTCTTTTATGCTTTCATTCGCGCTCTCTCTTTTTTTCTTAAAGGTCCTACTTCAACGTATCTGTTATTTGTCTCTCGCTGAACTGAATATAGGCTTCAGGCCAAAGGTCAAGCACTGGGACCAATGAGGTTATTCAGGGCTGAAAACGCAAACTGACAGTTAAAGCCTGAAAGAAGTTTATAACAGGAGGAAAACCTCGCCGTTGCACGAAGGCACGCTAAAATGAACCTTAATAACGCCTACAGTGCACCGCATGAGTTGTACTGACGGCACTAACCCCTCCTATGGGAAGATTTTTTTTATGGTTTTTTATGTAGACGATATTTATTGTTACAGGTCATGACAAACGCTAGTTAATTGCCCTCGCATGCATAATTTTTTTCTCTCCGCTATTCTTTTACGAAGTCAGTCTGCCGGAGAAAATTCTTTTATTCAGTCACTCAATTGCCTGATAGCGAGGAATGCGCTCCAAGTCTATAAAATGAAAAATGGAAACCTTTCGCTGAATAGATTTATTAGAATTTCTTCTTTTTTTTTCTTTTCAACGAGCGACAGGGGCCATTTGTCGCAGCTCGTTATAGTAGAAGCTGAAGGCGAGCTGGGACGAAACGTCTAATCATTAAGCAGGACTTCGTGGCCCCATTAGACTGAATGGACGGAGAGAGAAATAACGACTCGATCCTTCTTTGTGGAAGTCGATGTTTACCTTTTACGCGAAACAGATCGACTTTTATGGGTTCCGGGCCACTCAGAAGACATTAGCGTTCCCGGGACGGGTCGGATACGTGACCCCCCAGGGGCTTCTTAGCTTTGGGCAATGTCGGTACTCATTAATAACTGGTCATCATTAGCCAGCCATTTCTTTTTCGCCCGAGAGATTCCGAGGGGCGATAAGTTCTGCAAAGAGAAAGAGAAGAAGAAGAAGAAGAAGAAGAAACGGAGGTCATCATCATACGAATAGAAATTAGGTTTAAGACGGTCTGCAAAAGCAATGATAATTATGAGCAAAAAGAATTCCATCTTTCCACCCACGTCAGACAACTAACTCGGGAACGGTGGAACAGATTTGGATGAACCTTGGCGAAAATATTTACTGGATGACCTTGACACTTGACGATTTGTTTTTTTGTTTCGTTTGTTGGGTGTTTTTACGCTGCATGGAACCAGTGGTTATTCAGCAGCGGGACCAACGGCTTTAAATGACTTCCAAACCAAGTCGAGAGTGAACTTCTATCACCAGAAATAGACATCTCTAACCCCTAAGTGGAATGTCCGAGAATCGAAACTCGCGGCCACCGAAGTGGCATGCCAACACCATACCGACCACGGCACTAGGACGCTTTTGACGATTTGTTGCCATGGAAACCATCTAGTATTTCAATGTCAATTATGTGTATATATGTTAAGAAAGCTGGAGCTTTCTAGAGAACAGAATATAGAATTAAGGCCAAAAGCCAAGTGCTGGGACCTACGAGGTCACTCAAGAGCTGAAAGGAAAATTGAGCGCAGTAAGATTTGATAAATGTAACAGGCGAAAAACCTCAAAGCAGTTGCAGTATGAATCTACTGTTAAGAGAGAGTAAATAGCAAGATGGAAGTAAGGGAATATGAACGGAGGTACAGTAAAAGGAGTGAAAGGAGTTGCAGCTTGGGGTCAAAAGGACGCTTTAAGGAACCTTAAGTAATGCTGCTAATTACTTGAATTACTTGTTTATGCTTGCATTATATTCAATGTTTAGCATACACAAATACTTTGTTTGAGGTCACCTGCAATCTGAGCCTTTATTGTTGGTCGTTTGAGATTTGTGTAGTCTAATAAACAAAGGAAAAATCTAAGTTACATGGCTTTCTGCCTTTTAATTCCCCACTTAGCTGTCCAACTTCTTGAACTGATTAATTTTGTTGTAGTAGATGCATCGGTCAGCTGTCTTGTTAAACTGTTTATATATATATATATATATATATATATATATATATATATATATATATATATATATATATATGTGTGTGTGTGTGTGTGTGTGTGTGTGTGTACCTATAGGCCTTCAACATTACGCGAAATCTTGCGACTGCATTAGACGGATCGATGCAGATGTTATGGTCGCACAATGAAAATCCAACTACTATGTGATGAAAATATAATGCCCGTATAATGAAAATCTAAAGGCTATATAATGAAAATATAATGACCATATGATGAAAATATAAAGGCTATATAATGAAAATATAATGACTGTATAATGAACTATAAAGGCTATATAATGAAAATATAATGACCGTATGATAAAAATATAAAGGCTATACAATGAAAATGCAATGACTATATACTGAAAATCCAATGGCTGTATGATGAAAATATAATGACCATATAATAAAAATATAAAGGCTATACAATGAAAATGCAGTGACTATATACTGAAAATCCAATGGCTGTATGATGAAAATATAACGACCATATAATGAAAATACAAAGGCTATATAATATTAATACAGTGAATATATACTGAACATCCAACAGTTATGTAATAATAACATGACCCGGGGAAACTGAAAATCCAATGGAAATATATAAAATATATAACGAATAAACAATGACAATTAATATAATAAAAGTACATATAATGGCCATATAGTGAAAATAACCTGGCTATATAACGAAACTCCAATGTCTATGAAGATGTAAATGGCTATGAAAATATAATGATCATATAATGAAAATCCAATGGCTATGAAAATATAATGTCCATATAATGAAGCTCCAATGGCTATGAAGATATAAATGGCTATGAAAAAATAATGACCATATAATGAAGCTCCAATGGCTATGAAGATATAATGACCATATAATGAAGCTCCAACGGCTATGAAGATATAAATGGCTATGAAAATATAATGACCATGTAATGAAACTCCAATGGCAATGAAGATATAAATGGCTGTGAACATATATTAACCATATGATGAAAATCCGATAGCTATGAAGATACAAATGGCTATGAAAACATAATGACCATATAATGAAAATCCAATGGGTATGAAGATATAAATGGCTATGGAAATATAATGACCATATAATGAAGCTCCAAGGGCTATGAAGATATAAATGGCTATGAAAATATAATGACCGTACAATGAAACTCCGATGGCAATGAAGATATAAATGGCTATGAAAATATAATGAACATCCAATGGCTATGAAGATACAAATGGCAATGAAAATATAATGACCATGTGATGAAAATCCAATGTCTATGAAGACATAAATGGCTATGAAAATATACTGAACTTATAATGAAACAGCTATACGCCAAGGAAAAAAAAACACTGACGAACTTCTATCTTTCATAACCCGAAACAATGACAGTAAACAAGACACGACCTAAAAAAAAAAAATACATAAATCAAAAATAAGTCTCATTCTTCTGTTTTCCCCAGACCAGGAAGTCATGGCAGGGCAAGGAGGGCATCCTGCGCCCCTGACCGTGGAGGAGGTGGACCCGTACCTGCCGGGGGCGGGGCCCGTGCAGCCATCCAAGAATAAGGTCTCCTACAGCCACGTCCTCAGGGAAGTCTTCGGCGAATTCTTCCAGTCGACGGCCATCTCGGGCGTGAGCAATGCCGGCCGCTCTACCTACTCTGTGCTCTGCATCATCTGGATCGCCATTTCCATAGCGGCAACCTACAGGACTGTTATTGATGTTATTGCCGTCATAACCGATTATCAGAGTTATCCTTATAACACAAAGGTAGGTTGAGCCACGAGTTGCTTCTCTCAACGCACATACATACACATACACATACACATACATATGATATTGCATATGACTGTTCCTTGCGTACTTGTGCAAGGTGAATCTGATTCTAATGGCAAGTTTTGTCTTTATTTTTATGCCAAAGGTCTTGATATATATATATATATATATATATAATATATATATATATATATATATATATATATATATATATATATAGTGTGTGTGTGTACGTTTCGTTTCGTCAAAGCATGATCAAAAGATCACAACACACTTTCACGATTTTTATGATCACAGTGAGCAGCAGGCCAGTCACGGCCACTATTTTGCATGTGACAACATCACCAAGCAAGTACATTAAGCCTACTCAGCCTGTGCCATAACTGCATGATACGGTGTGAACCGATTATGGCTTCAGAACGATATGTCCCGAGTTACGAAGACAGTGACAAGATGTACCACGATGTTGCCGTCACTGAGCTACCACCATCTAAGCGACTTTGTTTAACTAAATTTTCGTACCTTGCAATGTTACACACTGAAATAGCTACTAAATTACCAGATTAATGATAGAATGCAGTATATCAAATCATAGAACTACAGTAGCAATTAGTATCAAGTGATTTAGTTAAAATCTGATTAATAACACATGGTTTCTGTTATTTTTTATATTTAATCGTTTATGAAAACATAACCACAATTACACAGTGGTACACGACACCAGTACGACACCATTACAAACGACACCGTTGATCTGTGACAGAAGTCATGAACTGCCAAGATAATATTCGAAAAAGTGTGCTGTACAATTTATCCTAAAGCAGAAGTTCGGTTTAAAAATCCATAAAATTTCCTCAACAAATGTTATCAGGTATTTGAGGAAGCATTTCATTTCTCTCTTATCTCATTAACCAACATGTAATTGTTCTGAGTCATACGCTTCGATCTTGAGGTTTCTGTTATTGCAGAGTTCACTTTCAGTAAATTGTACTCCATCATTCTGAACAGTTTTCTTTGTCATATGAAACCCACGCTAGTTGTTTTTGGCATATATGTGATCATGTTGAACTCTTGTTACAAATTTGACTCACAGTGCAATGTGGCTGACATTTCTCACCATCCCACAGATCCAGGTGCAACATCGCTCCGAAGCTCCATTCCCAGCTGTTACTTTGTGCAACCAGAACCGCATCGATTGCTCCAAACTCATTGACAAAATGCTGGCTTACTCTCAAAACGACACTGAAACATCACAGCAACTTATCCAACTTTACAATGTGTCCCAGTGTGGCGTGAGCATAGGCTGTGGTGACGTATTCAAGAAATATGTTAAGTATGTTCGGGATAACAATTCTACCCTTCCCCCGATCCTCTTTGACGTGGACATGTGCCTTCGGTGCAATAACATATTGGTTTTTTATCAAAACTTATGCGAGAATGACGACGACAATGGTGGAAAAAAAAAGGACTTACCACAAAAGCTTTCAGAACTGGATTTCCTGTGGCAGAGTATGGAAAGTGAGCAGAAAAGTAAGTGCAATGAAGAGGGAAAAAAGTCAGCCCCGACAGACCTTAGCACATGTCCAAGTAATCCTAACCAGATCTTGCAGGCTGGAATTTCAACTGTCACTAATTTATTGACCACAAATATTGCAAACCTTCAAAATAGTTTGACAGGGTCTGTTCCATCTGTTGGTGATCTCTCAAGTCCTAGTTTACTTGGTAACAGTACAGTCTCTGGTCTTCTGGCAAATAACATATCCGGACTTGATTTGACGACTCAGTCTCTAGCAGGTATAACAGTCCCAACTGTGGGCATCTTAGCAACATCTGACTCATCACTGAGTCTCTTGGGTGACCTAACCACAAAAGCACAAAATGCAAGTACCCTCTCACCCTTGAATGTTCTTACAACGGGAGTACAAGCAAGTAACATCTTGGATCTGACTTCTAGCAGTCAAGAGACCACTACTTCAACAAGCACTAAGAACGCCATCTCAGACTTGAATGTTCTAACAACGGGAGTACAAGCAAGTAACATCTTGGATCTGACTTCTAGCAGTCAAGAGACCACTACTCAACAAGCAACTAAGAACGCCATCTCAGACTTGAATGTTCTAACAACGGGAGTACAAGCAAGTAACATCTTGGATCTGACTTCTAGCAGTCAAGAGACCACTACTTCAACAAGCACTAAGAACGCCATCTCAGACTTGAATGTTCTAACAACGGGAGTACAACCAAATAGCATCTTGGATCTGACTTCTAGTAGTCAAGAGACCACTACTTCAACAAGCACTACGACAACGGGACAACAAGTGGACTTGACTACCAGCAGTAAAGAAGCCACAACTTCATCCAGCACCAGTGCTTTGCCAAAACTCCCGATCGCTGATACTGCCCCAAAGGTAAGTTGGTAAACATTTTTTCAAAACAGAATAAACTCTATGAATCCAGATTTGGGGGAACCCTCACTGACTATGCCAATGACCGGTTTACTTAAATGTATGCAGATAACCTATCTGTTCTGATTCTGTACTGCTTTACTGGCTGCTGCAAACGCACTTTTCAACCGCAATGCAATTGGCAGTTCATGTGGGGATACTGGGTTTAGGCATTCACGGTGATATATATATACTGAACGGGCAGAACACTTTATACTTCTGCCGTATCCTGTAACCAAAAAAAGTGAATAAAAATTTGTTAGTGATTAACACATGCAAGAATACTGTACTCGGTAACGAATAGAAACGGCATAGGCTTAGTTCCCAGTTTTTTCTTAACCCATGTTTATACCGATATTTAGACAAGGCAAAGACCCTACCTACCAGCCTCCCAATTGTTATCAGGAATGAAAGCTGAGTCTCTTTCAGTGACTGCTTAAAGAACTCGCCTAGGAAGGTCATATCAGTATATTACTATGAGATTCAGGGCCTCTGTAACACGGTTTTTTGGACTTTGCTCCTTATCAAAGCATCGGATGTAGCTGAGAGTTGACATATGTATATTTTACAACCACACAAAAATTTTGTCAGCATTATCAATAACCTAAACCAGATGGTTTTAATTTTTATAGAGTAAAAATTATCTAGCCGACGCCATGGCCAATGATTACGAGCCAAGAGTCGAAAAACATTCATTACGTAAGCAAGGTAAACACCATTTTACGAAATGATGCCCCGCCCATCCGCCAGACAGAAACTTCATTCACCTTGTTCCATCTGCTCTGAAACCCATAGCAGTCAAGAATGGCTAACGGGATTTGGAATTTTCCCCGTGGTTGCAAAACTGCATTTGTCTTACGATTTGTAACTTTATACAGTCAAGAGAAAGTCCGTGGTCATACTTACTATAGCCTGCCTGAATAGGTAATTATTCAGTTTATAGTTTAAATCCAATGTTTATGGTCTGATTTGTATTTAGCGGAACGCGATTATAATACTTGTAATGTCATTCAGGATTTTGAAAATTTCCATTAACTATGCCACCAAGATAGAGAGAAAGAGAGAGATTGTATGTAATCAGCCTTTATATAACTATTTTTTGTTAAAATAAGATTTTTATCCAAAGTAAATACTAGCTTATATGTGCTAAAATCTCCAGCAGACCAAACAGATCATCCAATATTTTTTTCTTCTTCTTCTTTAGGCCGTACGACGTGTTGGATATATAGACTTTATGAATGGCGGAACGATACAGACGTGGGTGGGGTGCTAGCGTAGCAATACTACTGTAGTAATAGCAGTAATATACATGAATTAAACGTTTAGGCCAACTGCTGGGATCCTTGAGGATCATTTAGCATTTCGTACAACTGTTCGAGAAATGAGTTTTTATAGCCAGAAGTTAAATTTTCTAATCCAACAATGCCCATGATAGCCTTCAGTGTTATCCTGAATTATAACGAGGCCAAAGTGAGTGGAGCCTCGTGAAGTCATCATTCTGACGATAATTATTGGTGAAGGTTTAAAGCCAAAATACGGTACCGGCTATTTTTCTTCAGTAAATAGGTAGATTGCCAATTAATAAAAATTGCTTGACATTGGATATAGCAGTTATCAAATCAAGCTTGTCTACTATGTTTTTGAAAATTACCATTTGAAAATTACCAACTATTCCCTACATCTTATCAATCTGATTGTGACCTATAAAGAAGACTGTAATTTCTTAGGACACTTATTTTGGGAGTTAGACTAATAATCGAAGTGTTTTTGTATTTATTAACATATTTTGTTGGTTTGTTCATCATGACAATTATCAGTGGAGAGGCTTCAGAGATCATAAAGGCGTACTGCTTTGCTTGTATTTAAATTTGTATGTCATTGTTGCCAGAGGTCTAGCCTTCGTTACGTATAGCCAATCATCCATCGAGAAAGAGGGAAGAAATGCTGCCATAAGTTACGTAACGAGTGCGTTCGAAACCTTTTCTCTGAGTAAGTTGGCCCGTCTTCAAAAAAAGTCACTTTTACATTATAAGTACCAGTTTATTCAACCTACGTAATGCAGAATACAGTCAAAATTTATGTGTAGATATAATGTGTATTCTGAATAAGCGTTATATTTATGAAATGCATAGATAAAAAGATACTGCGAAAAAACCGTGTTACAGAGGCCCTGAATCTCATAGTAGTGTAGCCTGTAGTACCCTTAACTTCATTGTTGGATTATCACAGCTGGGAGATAAATGTTCTTATGTGACTAATATATATATATATATATATATATATATATATATATATATATTATATATATATATATATATATCCTTTAGGTAATCATAAATTAATATCTTTGAGGTATTGGACTCACTGTTCGATAGCTGAGAGGGAAAGACCTAGCTTGCATTAGTTTCTTACTCTGGAGGGCGGACGGAGTCAGGCAGGAGACAAAACCCGCCTTATATTCTGTAAGGGGGAAACAGTGACGCTATTGAACTTATTTCCTAAATACATTAGAAACACCTGCTTCTTGTGTACGAGAAAGTGGGAACACAGAGGAATACACGTATACATTTTTTCCACCGCGATAATGTGAACGGAGACGCCTGAAGATCCCATATGAGACCATGAGGAACGCGGGGACCTATGTCCTGATTAGAATATCTCATAAGTTTTATCATTCTTTGATTGGTGTAGTATTCAGGCGAGACACAGGCATGATAAAATCATAGGTATTCGAGAAGAAGGAAAGTTAGACGATAAATAGATTGAACAAGGAAAATGGATATCAGATCACTGTCCTGACTGTAACAGAGAAAAACAAAATAGTCTGCTGTTAGAGACTCCAGCGTATACCTGTGATACCAAAATTTCGCTAACCAACTCAACAAAAACGACTGTGGCTCAAATGGATGAAGTAGAATCTCTCTCTCTCTTTCTGTGTGTGTGTGTGTGTGTGTGTGTGTGTGTGTGTGTGTGTGTGAACCTGTGTGTGTGGTTGTACCTCGATCACTTACAAAAACATCAACTAATGAGACGTTATCATTTCTCGTCTACGATTAGCTCATCAGGAAGAAGAGAGGGCTCCTACCACTCTCCAAGGACTCTCCGCTCGGTTTCGATGGACCCCCAGATTTGGACGGTCCTCGAGGGCAGCAGCCTCAAATGGAGGTCTCCGAAGAGCACGACACGAAGATGAGATTCCTCGCCCTCTACATGAATCTCTCGGACGCCACGAGGGAGGATCTCAGCTACGACTTCGGGGAATTGATCAAGGACTGCGTGTTCCTTGGAGATAACTGTCTCAAGGAAACGTAATTCTTTTTTACAGTTTGTTATGCATGTACTCCTGAAGCGCACGTACACACGTACATAATACAAATATATATATATATATATATATATATATATATATATATATATAATAATTAAAGTCTTTTACTGTGATCCAACAGTAAAATTGGGAGATACCAAGACCCACAAAGCACTATTTTTATCATCACATATATAGTATAATATATAGATTATAGATATATAGTAATTTTTCCCATTTCCATCTGGGGGTCTTAACGGAGTATACTTCATTTCTGCAGAACGGAACGAGATGCAGAATATCATCTCAGGAAAGAGAAGAACAAAATAAAACTTCATTCTCTAATGGATGCTTTTAGACTTTATGCTAATATTTTATGTATCTAATGATTTTTATGTAAAATACTCTTAATGGCTATTTAGATATAAATCTATGTGTATATAACTTTAATCAGCAGAGGTTAAATTTTAAACAAACATTTTATGTATATCTTAATCCAATGCACATCGTAAGAATACCCACTGTAATATTGTGGCATAAAGGTATTATTATTGTTATTATTATTATTTTTAAATTTTTTTGGTCTATCACAGTCCTCCAATTCGACTGGGTGGTATTTATAGTGTGGGGTTCCGGGTTGCATCCTGCCTCCTTAGGAGTCCATCACTTTTCTTACTATATGCGCCGTTTCTAGGATCACACTCTTCAGCATGAGTCCTGGAGCTACTTCAGCCTCTAGTTTTTCTAGATTCCTTTTCAGGGATCTTGGGATCGTATTATTATTATTATTATTATTATTATTATTATTATTATTATTATTACTGGGTCGAGACGATGGCGCTGCAGCACACTTTCGACGGCTGTTTTGCTACAACATTGAAGACTCTCTTGCATCTCTTTGACAGACTCTTCACCAAGAGATTCTTCAACACTTACGGCAACTGTTACACTTTCAACGGCGAAGGAACGTTTAACACCAGCTACACCGGAAGCACTTACAGTAAGTAAAAACAAAACAAAACAAAAAGGGAGGGGAAAAATAGGTCTCTCTTCCAGGCCACCGAAGTTGGACTAAATCTTTGAATTCCGCCTTTCACAATCAACTTTGAAATGACTGAAAATCATTGCTAGTTAGGGGCTTTGCCATAACTGCACTGACTCCTTGAGCATTGTACTGTCATATAGAAATATATAGGCCGAAGACCAAGCGCTGGAACCTATGAGGTCATGCAGCGTTGAGAGAAAAGTCGACAGCGAGGTTTGAAAGATGTAACACAGGAGGAAAAACCTCTCACAAACTGTCAGAGAGGACTTGAGGAAAATCAGATGGAAGAAAGAGAATATGAACGGAGGTACAGTAAAAAAATTAAAAGGGTTTGAGCTAGAGGACCTTGCCATCGTTGCCAATTTAGTGGAGCTTCACACATATACGCCGATGCATTTACAAACTGTTTCCATGAATTCTAGTTGTCATAGTAATGCAATAATGATAAAATTGCTCTAATATGTATATATTCTACAAATAGATACGCTAATTTCACTTATTTCCTCGGTTTTGTGTAAGTCTTATACCCAGTTTGGAGGGTAAACACATACCAATTGACAACACTGCGCCAAGGGACGCTGCGAAGATCCTGAATGATTCCCTTCTTCTTCTTCTTCTTCTTCTGACCCTTTGCATGTCATTGCAGGCCTGTCTTTGGTACTAGACGTCATTGAATCTTCGTACTTGCCGATGCTCCTGACGGAGAAGGCCGGGGCACGCATCGCCATCCACCAGACGTTCACCTACCCCCTTCTGGATGACGACGGCCTGGATGCCCCCCCTGGAATGGCTTCCAGTTTCGCCATGAGGGAGGTCAGTGCTAGAGAGAGTCTGGTGAAGCACTGGTTTGCTATTGTCGTTCAGTTAATTCGGTTATTATTATTATTATTATTATTATTAGCCGTGACGCTGCTCCTATTATTATTATTATTACTGACACCCAAAATAATACTACTACTGCCGCTACGGCTCCGTCGAACACTGCTGCTCATCGCACGCGTGCAACTTGGCCTATCTTTCACAAACTTGTCCGCAGAATGGCAATTTAATATTCTTTATATATATGTATGGAGTTTTTTTTACCCTGGGCTTGTGTTATATGTACTATTCTCTCTCTCCTCTCTCTCTCTCTCTCATATACCGGTGGTGCAGTGGTAAGGTTCTCGTCTACCAGTCGAGGGGACCGGGGTTTAAATCCCGCTGTTCACTGGTGGCTTGAGGATGGTATGCCATTGGAAAAATCTGGTAACCGCTAATCTAGCGGTCTGCAAGCTCGGGAAGGTTAGTAGGTGAATGGGTACCAGCCATCGGGCTGGGGTATATATATATATATATATATATATATATATATATATATATATATATATATTAATACACAGACCCTTGTCGTTCCTGAGCCATAAATATTAATGACAAACAAACACACACACGCACCGCTGATCACATGACGAAGAAAACCATATATATATATAGGAAGTCTATCGACCCTATCATTACTTACTAATAATGTCACGTCAAATCGACACTAGGTAATCATGTTATACCTCATTCATAGTGGTAATGACTTAATTGTCAAGAGTTAAGAGGGCATGAAGAAATAACAGTTGGCAATTGCCGTCAGTCAGCAAACATCAGCAGCTCTAGATGAAGAGGTGGAAGAATACTGACACGATTTGTGAACGTCTGAGAGAGAGAGAGAGAGAGATAGCGAGAGAGAGAGGGGTGAGGAGACGATGGAGAGACAGAGGAGGAGAGAGATAGAGAGAGAGAGAGAGTGGATTTCCTTGTTTATCAACTTCATTTATTTATCAGTTATTTGTACTGTTCATATCTCTTTGAAGTTTGATACATATATATATATAATCTGTTATCTCGTTTTTATTAATAATAATGAAGATATAACAAAACCGCAATGCGTAGTACTGTAAATTTGATTTTTGTGTGTACCACAGACAGTTTATTTGCATTAAACTCTAACTCAGTTCAGGCTAGTCGTCTTCCAACCCGGGACTAGACCTCTCCCTCCACCAATGGTCCCATGAAGGGAAATCTTGTTCCTAGCTTCGGGACGGTACGTACCGTCCCGATCCTTACTTATATTGGCAAAGTATTTGGCTGTGTGGCTACACGAACAAGACTTATGATGATCCGATGCTATTGGGATCTTTCCCAGATAGTAACCCCGAGATTTTATTAAGAAGATGGTCTTGGAAAGCACACAGGCTCTCGCCAGGCAATCTTACAGATTGCTGGCCATCTGAAACATTGGTTACCCTGCCCAATACCTCTGCAGCCTCCTCTAAAGCCCTCCCCCCCCCCCCCATAAAACTGAACAATTGTCTGAACGACTGCCTGTATCGTTCGCAAAAACACTGTGTATGGGTTTGTCTGAATGCAAAAGTGGGCGGAGCTTCGTGTCTGAACGATCTCAGCGGGAATCTGTCACGGCCAGGTTGCTGCTGGCTTGCGACTTAAGTCTGTCATACACAGATCGTTCAATGTATGGGTTTGTCTGCCGATATAACGCTATCTAGAGATGATGCCATGTCTTCTCGAGACAAAATCTTTGTTCAGACTGAAATCGGTGCGGAGATCGCTCATACTGTCTGAATAGTGTGTGTGTGTGTGTGTGTCGATAACGACAATTGTTCAGACAGTTGTTCAGACAGTTGTTCAGACAATCGTTCAGTGTCTGGGGGCCTTAACACTGGAGGTGTCGCTGATAACATTGACATCTCCGTCGAAAACTTTGACACTCCGACAGCAGCGAACATTGGGTTCTCTCAAGACTAATGAAAAGACAAATCAGTCTAGTTTATCGTCCTGACAGCAGAGATCATCGCGAACAATCAACCCGGAGAGTTGCAAGACGAGCAGCGAAGGTATTTATAGCTGTGCTTGGCCGTTCATCACGATATAATCGGCGCGACCTTTACACAATTTCCCTAACGCCAGGAGGAGTGACAGCTTGATTCGCTAATGGGGAGCAATTTCTCTACCTCGTTGAGCGCAATTTGCTAAAGTCTAACAACCCAGAGGAGAATTGAGTCCTCTGAGAAATTACTACTCAATGAATGGCCCCAATTTCAGATCGACAGGCGTTTTTTTCACGGTTCATCAACAAGTTAATTGGATGAGGACAGCTTATCGTGCTCTTCAGGACGCCAAACAGAAGCAGACGTCCTTCGGTTATGGTAACCCCCCTGTGTGTAGTCACGTCGTGCTTGCATTGATTAATGATCTACTCACGAATTAGAAATTCTCGTCTCATTTTGTAGATGCGTTCGTCCACTGCAATTATGACTGTCAAATTATTAATGGCTGGTCCTTTCCCTCTTGAAATACGTTACGCTCGTGGAATTATCGCTTTTCCTAATCATTACTTATGAGACATTCAACTGTTGTAATTACTTCTGTTATCAATCTCTCACTCTTGATCAAATGAGGTTTAATAGGAGGTACGAGGGAATAGTTAAAGTGCTTGAGCATTTTACCAGAGTGTTTGGTGCAAGCGGTACGGATCTCAGACAAAGACTAAAATCAGACAGATTAGACCATTCTGCATTTACTGGTAACTAGCTGACCAACCCGGCGTTGCCTGGGAAAAGTGAATGACAACCGATAAACTCTCTCTCTCTCTCCTGTTAAGATAGTTGCTTCAATGACACTACCCAGCATTTCTGACGACTGCTGATGATATTATATATATAAATAAAAAAAGTCTACACTTCCAAGGTTGGGGCTAATTTCGATGTTGGCAGGTTACGTGATAAATACCTGACCTTTGGTAAGCTCTTGGCTTCCGAGCTCAGTTTACCTCGTAAACAATCTATAATTCTATATCATAGACGCAACAGTTTCTTCGCTGACGATTTCCCGCTCGCATTACCTGGAAAACAAACAAGAGCCATTTATGTAAACGGCCGTGGAAGCACTCGTCCGCGCTGTAACCGCCAACGATCAATGGCAAGTAATATGTATGCCCATTACTTTCGTTCTCTACCAGCCGTATCAATCATAATTGTGCGTTCGAGTACCCGAGGACTTCTCGATCAAAAAGCGCCGTCGATACGAGCAAGTTTACGATTTTCCCTTTATGTCACTCGAACGTTTGTTCGTGAGTTTGCTCGCCTCAGTCAGGGAAGGGAAGGAAATGGCCATTCATTCACGAAGCAATTATCCGCCAACTGACGGTCAATACGGAGGGAATGATTGATGGGCTGGGTAACAGAGAGGGTGTTTACGTAAACGGCAATTGTAGAGGGCCCGTAAAAAAATGGTAAAAGGACACGAACACTTCAGACTTGTAAACGTCTGATTTTTATTTGTATGGTGTTTTCACGTTGCATGGAACCAGTGGTTATTCAGCAACGGGACCAACGGGCTTTAAAGCGACTTCCGAACCACGTCGAGATTCGTGAACTTCTATCACCAGAAATGCACATCTCTCACCTCTCAGTGGAATCCCCGAGAACCGAACTCGCGGCCACCGAGTTGGCACGTCAACACCATACCGACCACGCCACTGAGGCGCCCCTGTACGTCTTATAAAACTGGATGCAAAAGACTGCACTATCAATTATGGCATTGCTTCACTGTTGCGATCTTTCCTATCGTGATGGTTCTGCACTCTAATGACGCATGCACGCTGCAATTGTGCCTTTGAAAGGAAGGCATTTTTCCGGCATATCTGAAAGGCTCTGCTCTTCCAAGAAGCTGGGAGTGGTTTTGTATTCAAATTCGTCCTCAGTTGCCAAGCAAAAGAATGACTATGGGTCTTTGAGAATGATTAAGGACCATCAGAAAAGTGACCGGTAGCGTGCTCGCACCCAGCTCCTCCCGTATGTTGCAAGTTTCAGCCAGGTTTCCTTCTCCCTCCCACAAATCTTATTCAGCCCCGCGTTTCAATAGAGCTGGTTTCGTTTCTTTTCTTATTAGGTTGGTGCGACAAAAGTATTTTCATTTTTTTTTTTTTTTTTTTTTTTTGTCATCTGCTTTGATAAGAAGGATTTGGTTCGTGTTTTTATTCGGCTGATTTATAAGACAACTGGTTTCATTCAAGTTCTTCATCCGATTATCTCATGGTAACTGGTTTCATTCTTGTTTTTGATCCGATCATGTTAAAAAGAAAACTAGTTTTATTAGATTATCTTTAAGAAAATGGCTTAAATCACGATTTTTCATCCGATTGTCTTAAGAAAAATGGTTTCATTCATGCTTTTAAGCCGATTGTATTAAGACAACTGGTTTCATTCATTTTTGTTTGCTTGTTTGTTTCAATTCAAAGACATTTTAAGAATGTTTTCCCTCAACTGATCGTCCCTTGGGCCCTGGTAGTTTTATCTACAAGAGCTGAGGGGAATCAGATGTCATCGAAAGGAGTACGGGACACCTTCGAACATTTAAAAATAAATAAATAAATAAATGATAATAATAATATAAATTTTTTAAAAATCTCTAATCTTTCCTAAATTGTGACCCCCAGAGGTTGTCGGGGGTCGCTACGTGGGACTGACAGTTCTTGGGGTTCATTGTCTTTATGATATTTACATTCTTTTGTTTACGTTTTGACGGTCACCTCCAACGGGTTTGTGCTAAAGACGTTACGAGGGTCGATGCGTATTGGGTGAAAACACTTGGAGGGGTCACTACCTAGGAAAGATAAAAAAATAAAATAAATCAATCAATCAATCAATGAATACATAAATAAATAAACTATTACACTGTGATCATTACAATTGCAGGATTGCAAATATTCCCCTGCCAAAAAAAAAAATTAAGCAAATTATGAAACATATTCGTGTGAACCATAAGATTTGGAGCTCTTAATACAAAAAGGTGCTTAAGTACGTCATCACAAATGTAGCAGAAAGAAAGAGAAATCTTTTGCAAGAACTAATACTAATGACTTGGTCGATAGATCGATTCTTGCAAATGGTTTTGCGCACTAAACCTTCTAATCAGACAGGAGCCCAAGATGCCATTATTAAAATGCGACTTCAGTCATGCGATAAGGCCGACGACGTCCATTAACATGAAGTGCCGTCAGTGCAGCCTCACAGGGTATACTGTAGGCATTACTAAAGATTCTTTGCAGCGTCCCTTCGGCCCGTAGCTGCAACCCCTTTCATTCCTTTTACTGTATAGTCCACTCATATAAGTTCATGGATGTCTCCGGGCATAAAGTTGAATTGCATCCAATCCCTTTCTGGACAACGGGTCTATGTAGTGACGTAAGAGTGGCACAAACGAAATTTAGTAGGTAGTTAAACATTTGGCCAGTTTCGCACTCCCAGACACCTGTCATCCAGAAAGGGGTGAAATGGAAATCTCTCCCTCTCAAACATCCGGAGACATCCATGAACTTATATGAGTGACTGTACCTGCATTCATATCTTTGAGGTTTTCCTCCTGTTACACCTTTCAAACCTACCTGCCTGCCAGCTCTCAATCCTCCTTTCCAGCGCTGGATGACCGCATAGGTCCCAGTGCTTGGCCTTTTGGCCTAGACTCCAAATTCCAATCCAGTC
>NC_087211.1:54263632-54288632 GCF_015104395.2 Macrobrachium nipponense
CCAACGAGGAACTAAAATTTCTGTTTGTTTATTTGTTTTTATGGAACCAGTGGTTATTCAGCAACAGGACCAACGGCTTTACGTGGCTTCCGAACCACGTCGAGATTCGTGAACTTCTCTCACCAGAAATGCACATCTCTCACACCTCAATGGAATGCCCGAGAATCGAACTCGCGGCCACCGAAGTGGCACGCCAACACCACACCGACCACGCCACTGAGGCGCTATTGGAAACTGAATGTGTTTCGCCTCAAAACCCCAAAACTCCGGTTCGAAGCTGTCTGAAAGGACGGGGATAATCCTTGATGGGAAACATGACAAAGAAGAAAGTAAGGTTTCAAGTGGAATTCGTGTTGTGTTTATTCATTACCCTCTTGTGCACACGCATACACACGTACACACACACACACACACACACACACATATATATATATATATATATATATATATATATATATAATCATACCGAAACCATTATCATTAACATTAAGATTAATGTTACCATTATTATTATTATAATTTTTTCCTAAAAAATTTATGATTATTTCCAAGATGGATTTTTCAAATTTCCATTTCTATATTTCTCATTGATGTTCCTAATTACCTACATCTTCAATATTATTATTTTGTCATTATTTTTCAAGGGTAGGGCCCACCTGCACAGGTCTCGCCCGCCATCACACCCCCCCCCCCCCCTCCTCTCAACCCTACATGGATTTGCTAGGGAAACAAGGATCTAATATTACCCTTGTGCGCAGTCAAGGATCTCATACTTCAATTTATGAGGTCTATACTGTTTTTTCCATCTGTCCATCCGCCTGTGGTGTTTTTGTATGGTAACACTGGGCGTCCGGGCGGGCTTTAGTAAGTTACATTCAGCTTACATTCACGATTATAATAACATCCTATTTCGAATATTAACGGTGTACTTCGCATTCAGTAAATTATTAAAGCACTTTTCAGTTGCAAATATGCACCCAGATATCCTTTTATTTGCCTAAAACTTACACATAGCGTAACTATCTAAAGCCCGGGACGCAGTGTTACCATACAAAAACACCACAGGCTGATGGACAGATGAAAAAAAACAGAGTATAGGATCCACTACAAAGAGAGACACATCTGGTTCTATCCGGCTCAACAAAGTCGTCCGTCATTTCCGATGGACGAGAAGGAAACCTGACATTTTTTGCTTCTTCATCTTTTTTTTCCTTTTGTTCTACTTCTTCTTCTTCTTCGTCGTCGTCGTCTTTCTCTTCTTCTTCTTTTTCTTCTTCCTCTTCTTCTTCTTGTCCTACTTCTTTTTATCTTCTTCTTTTTCTTCGTCTTGTCCTTCTTTTTCCTCTTCCTCTTCTTCTTGTCCTACTTCATTTTCTTTCTTTCTTTTCTTCTTCGTCCCCCCCTTTGTTCCTTCCCTTCTTTTTTTAGCTTCTTCTTCTTTCTTCCGTCGTTGTCCCCTTCCTTTTCGCTTTTTCTTTTCGTCGTCTTCTTTATCTTTTTCTTCTTCTTCGTCTTCTTCTAGTTTTTCTTCTTGTCTTACTTCTTTTTCTTCTCCGTCTTCTTCTACTTTTTCTTCTTGTCTTACTTCTTTTTCTTATTCTTCTTGTCTTACTTCTTTTTCTTCTTCGTCTTCTTCTACATTTTCTTCTTGTCTTACTCCTTTTTCTTCTTCTTCTTGTCTTACTTCTTTTTCTTCTTCTTCTTGTCCTACTTCTTTTTCTTCTTCTTCATTTTCTTTTTTTTTCTTCTTTAAAACAGAGGACTTAGCTGACGACTGCTCTCAAAGGACAGCCGTCTCCTGACGGACACACCCTTTCAAAAACGCAGATACAAGGGATACGCCAAAACCTCTTCAAGTGGAGAGATAAAAAATTCCCCCCAAAACGTGAATTTCGTTACTTGTGGACTCTAAGTAATAGCCCGTCCGAGTGGCAAGTAACTGTCGTTACGGGCTTGAAACATATCATATACGCGTCATTACTATCATTATTCATCGATGAATAATGATAATAATAATGACAATTACACTCATCAGCAATCATTCTTTCAATAACGTGACCACTTCGCATATTTGCAAACACAACAATACCGATGTAGTTTGGTTAATCAAATGTTGAGTCATAACAGAAAGGTCTAATAATTTGATACTTTTATTATAATGTATATGTATGTATGTATATATATATATATATATACTTGTAGGCTTCCAGGGAAAGGCATTCGATATAATTGAAGGTTTATTGCTGATGCCGACGTTTCACAACTACATTGTTGCATTTTCAAGGCTGAAATACAGCGAGTTGATTCTTAATAATTAATCATAAAAACACTTATAATAAAATATAAAACATAACTAAAATCACTTATTTAAAATGTTAACTCATTTAAAAATATACATATATAAAAGCAAAAAAGACAAAAAACACAACACCATTGGCACGAAAATGACCTACCCAGACGGGAGTTGAAAGGAAACTGTTGAAACAAAGTTACAATAATAATAAACAAGGCACACACGTACAGTAAGGCAACGACAAGACAAATAGGGCCGTTAAGCAATGAACAATTGTGTAGATGAGGTTTGGGTGTTTAATGATGGGACAGTTAATTTTATCATTATGGACTCTAGGGTTGTTAGGTCATTGTTTTTCTGCGTTTGTCCTATTATCTGAAAATCTTTGTTATCTATGATGTTTGCATAATTTGGAATGATTCCTTATATTGGATTGCTCTGGGTTGGACAGTCTGCTTCCAGTTCTAAAACTAATTCCTCTATGGGCGTCTATGCGTACCCTTAGCAGTCGTTTGGTACAATCCAACGTAAGTCCCCTGGTTACACCTGGGGCAAGTATACTTATAAACAACGCTGGACGTAAACAACGGACTAACTTTGTCCTTGAGCTTGAAAAAGGACCCGATGGTGCAAGATTTTTGGGAATCAATTTTAGATTTAAGGCAGGCAATTCTCTCTGAATTAAATTTAGACACTTTTTCCTAAAGAAATCATCATATAAGTAAGGGAACGTTGCAAACATTTTCATTGTTTTTTCGGCACAGTATGGATAGCAGTGGGCATTTTCCATTTTCTTGTCTAAGAACTTGTTTAAGGCTCTGAAGACACCCTTTGAGGAAAACAGTTATTACTGAAGTAGTTCGCCAAAGTTACGACCTCTTCGTGGAAGGCCATCCAACTGGACGCGTGTGTAAAGGCCCTGTGGAGGAGAGTAGAAATGGAGTTTAATTTAAAATTAGAATGACAGAAGCTGTAGAAATTCGTGCCCAAACCTGTAAAAGTATCTTTTTCTATAAATCCCTGTATAAAACCCTTGTTCTTTTCTAGACGACAATAACATCCAGGAACGGTAATTTATTGTTAGATTCCTTCTCCAGGGTGAATTTGATGTTCGGGTGTTGTGTGTTGACTAGTCTAAAAAGGAGTCGGCATTAAAATCACGCTTGAAAAGAGCAAACGTGTCATCGACGTAACGTTTATAAAACAAGGGGTGGAAAGAAAGAGGGCAACTATCCAGCGCCTGTTCTTCCAGAGAACTCATAAAGATATTGGCGAACACCGGACCTAAAGGGGAACCCATTGCCATCCCCTCCACCTGTCTATATACAATGTTATTAAAAATAAGGCCGTGTCCCAGCACGGCCAATTCTAAAAATTGCTTAAATAACGTCCTGTTAAAATTATGAAATAAAACACCCTCACTAGCAAACAGCTTATTTAAAATGATCTCGATGGTCTCTCCCACTGGGACGTTTGTGAATAGAGATTCCACGTCCAGGCTAACCATGATTAAGTCAGAATCTTCTTTAATAATCTCATCTTTGAAACTAGCAGAGTTTTTTATTGAGTAAGAGTTTCTGCTTAAGGGTTCTAATATTGGAACAAGGTATTTGGCTATTCTATAATTTGCTGTATTCATAGAAGAAAGAATGGGCCGCATTGGAGTCCCTGCCTTGTGCACTTTGGGCAAACCATACATCAATCCATATGACGAACCTGTGACGAAGAGGTTTTGGTAGGTGTTTTCGTCTATGACTTTGTTTTGCTTTAATGTCCTTAAAAAATCTGTTTATCTTATCCTCGGTTTTGATGATTATAAAAGGTCTGGAGAACCTACTTTTTCGAATTTCGTTCGGTCGTTTAATATGCTTTCCATTTTATTGATATACTCCTGTTTGTTGAGAACAACCGTGCCCCAGGTGTAACCAGGGGACTTACGTTGGATGTACCAAACGACTGCTAAGGGTACGCATAGACGCCCATAGAGGAATTAGTTTTAGAACTGGAAGCAGACTGTCCAACCCAGAGCAATCCAATATAAGGAATCATTCCAAATTATGCAAAACATACATAGATAACAAAGATTTTCAGATAATAGGACAAACGCAGAAAAACAATGACCTAACAACCCTAGAGTCCATAATGATAAAATTAACTGTCCCATCATTAAACACCCAAACCTCATCTACACAATTGTTCATTGCTTAACGGCCCTATTTGTCTTGTCGTTGCCTTACTGTACGTGTGTGCCTTGTTTATTATTATTGTAACTTTGTTTCAACAGTTCCTTTCAACTCCCGTCTGGGTAGGTCATTTTTCGTGCCAATGGTGTTGTGTTTTTTGTCTTTTTGCTTTTATATATGTATATTTTTTAAATGAGTTAACACTTTTAAATAAGTGATTTTAGTTTATATTTTATATTTTATTATAAGTGTTTTTATGATTAATTATTAAGAATCAACTCGCTGTATTTCAGCCTTGAAAATGCAACAATGTAGTTGTGAAACGTCGGCATCAGCAATAAACCTTCAATTATATCGAATGCCTTTCCCTGGAAGCCTACAAGTATGATTCCGAAAGCTGCAGCTCCAATTTTTTAATAGATCTTCGGATTTATAATGACACAAAGCGAGCACCATGGCCGCCTTCAGTTGTTTCTTCGCCCTATTGTTTATTCTAAAACTTCGCCTTAGAGGATTCCACCACTTCCACGAATTAATCAGGACCAAGTATGGCTCCCAGTTTCTTACCAGTTGTCGACATTTGGAAAAGCTTACAAGAAAAATATGAAAAAAACGAGGTTGGATTTAGATTTTTTGGAATACTGTCAACTCAATAACGTGGTTCCAAAATTTGTCAAGTTCAAACCTGTATAAGGAGTCCCTGTACCATTCTGAATTTTATTACAGAGGCTACGAAGAAGTTATTAGAATAGAAAATTAATTATCAAATACAAGAATCTAAACAGACTGAAAGATACGATAGCTAAACATAAGACTACAGTACTAGATCTTTGACACTTTTAGATTCGATCATCTTTACCCAGTTGTTCAATAGGACCATCAATAAGTTTCCTACAACAGGTAATTTGACAGGCACCAATAGGAAGTTAAATAGTTTAGGTGTTGTTGTTCCGATCTTTAACCAAAATATACATTCAGTTTTTAACCTTTCAAATCGCGTTTTGTCTAAAAGGGAAGAATTCTTACTTTCATTAGGTTGGATTTCTGCCTCCCCAATTATAAACCGAAATACCAACAATTTTCCTCCCATTAGAGTCACTATTCCACAGGATTAAAGATCTTCCTTTTTGCTTTAACACTGACACTTACGATCGCAAATTTCATCATTAGCCCACAGCACCTTTAATAGTTTACGAACTAAATGGACCCCTTTCTTCAAGAAGGATGACCTTGCCATCCTAAAGAACTTAGCCAATGAGGAAGATATCATCATTACAAAGACAGATAAAGGTAAGGCACGGTTTGTTTCTCAACAAACAGGAGTATATCAATAAATGGAAAGCATATTAAACGACCGAACGAAATTCGAAAAAGTAGGTTCTCCAGACCTTTATAATATCATCAAAACCGAGGATAAGATAAACAGATTTTTAAGGACATTAAAGCAAAACAAAGTCATAGACGAAAAACACCTACCAAAACCTCTTCGTCACAGGTTCGTCATATGGATTGATGTATGGTTTGCCCAAAGTGCACAAGGCAGGGACTCCAATGCGGCCCATTCTTTCTTCTATGAATACAGCAAATTATAGAATAGCCAAATACCTTGTTCCAATATTAGAACCCTTAAGCAGAAACTCTTACTCAATAAAAAACTCTGCTAGTTTCAAAGATGAGATTATTAAAGAAAGATTCTGACTTAATCATGGTTAGCCTGGGACGTGGAATCTCTATTCACAAACGTCCCAGTGGAGAGACCATCGAGATCATTTTAAATAATCTGTTTGCTAGTGAGGGTGTTTTATTTCATAATTTTAACAGGACGTTATTTAAGCAATTTTTTAGAATTGGCCGTGCTGGACACGGCCTTTATTTTTAATAACATTGTATATAGACAAGGTGGAGGGGATGGCAATGGGTTCCCCTTTAGGTCCGATGTTCGCCAATAATCTTTATGAGTTCTCTGAAGAACAGGCGCTGGATAGTTGCCCTCTTTCTTTCCACCCCTTGTTTTTATAAACGTTACGTCGATGACACGTTTGCTCTTTTCAAGCGTGATTTTTAATGCCGACCCCCTTTTTAGACTATGTCACACACAAACACCCGAACATCAAATTCACCCTGGAGAAGGAATCTAACAATAAAATTACCGTTCCTGGATGTTATTGTCTCTAGAAAAGAACAAGGGTTTTATACAGGGATTTATAGAAAAGATACTTTTACAGGTTTGGGCACGAATTTCTACAGCTTCTGTCATTCTAATTTTAAATTAAACTCCATTTCTACTCTCCTCCACAGGGCCTTTACACACGCGTCCAGTTGGATGGCCTTCCACGAAGAGGTCGTAACTTTGGCGAACTACTTCAGTAATAACTGTTTTCCTCAAAGGGTGTTCTTCAGAGCCTTAAACAAGTTCTTAGACAAGAAAATGGAAATGCCCACTGCTATCCATACTGTGCCGAAAATGAAAATGTTTGCAACGTTCCCTTACTTATATGATGATTTCTTTAGGAAAAAGTGTCTAAATTTAATTCAGAGAGAATTGCCTGCCTTAAATCTAAATTGATTCCCAAAAATCCTTGCACCATCGGGTCCTTTTTCAAGCTCAAGGACAAAGTTAGTCCGTTGTTTACGTCCAGCGTTGTTTATAAGTATCTTGCCCCAGGTGTAACCAGGGACTTACGTTGGATGTACCAAACGACTGCTAAGGGGTACGCATAGACGCCCATAGAGGAATTAGTTTTAGAACTGGAAGCAGACTGTCCAACCCAGAGCAATCCAATATAAGGAATCATTCCAAATTATGCAAAACATACATAGATAACAAGATTTTCAGATAATAGGGACAAACGCAGAAAAACAATGACCTAACAACCCTAGAGTCCATAATGATAAAATTAACTGTCCCATCATTAAACACCCAAACCTCATCTACACAATTGTTCATTGCTTAACGGCCCTATTTGTCTTGTCGTTGCCTTACTGTACGTGTGTGCCTTGTTTATTTATTATTGTAAGCTAACTTTGTTTCAACAGTTTCCTTTCAACTCCGTCTGGGTAGGTCATTTCGTGCCAATGGTGTTGTGTTTTTTGTCTTTTTGCTTTTATATATGTATATTTTTAAATGAGTTAACATTTTAAATAAGTGATTTTAGTTATATTTTATATTTTAATATAAGTGTTTTTATGATTATTATTAAGAATCAACTCGCTGTATTTCAGCCTTGAAATGCAACAATGTAGTTGTGAAACGTCGGCATCAGCAATAAACCTTCAATTATATCGAATGCCTTTCCCTGGAAGCCTACAAGTATGATTCCGAAAGCTGCAGCTCTACCAATTTTTATATATATGAATATATATATATATATATATAATATATATATATATATATATATACATATATATTAATTAAATATATAATAATATATAATATATATAGTATTATATATATATATATAGAGTATATATAATATATATATATATATACCTATATATATATATATATATATATATGCTGACGAAGTCATTTCCTTTATTCGACCCAGTTCAGGCCACCGATTTCTAGCTGAACTTCCCAGTTAGCAATATCCGTTTCCCTCCACCACGCGCGAATTTAATATGACGTTTAAGTATCGTAGATTGTTTGCTTGTTTGCTGCTTCTGTCGATCGAATTGCACCACAAAAGCTTCAATATTGACTGACTGAATCGTTCTAAAACTAACAAATGATGTCACAGCAGGACAAAGTAGATGATTCGTTTCGTATCATGTTTCAGACTCAAGAGAATGTCTAAGCATTTGTCGTTCATATCTTATTCCATCTCTCTCTCTCTCTCTCTCTCTCTCTCTCTCTCTCTCTCTCTCTCTCTCTCTATCTTATACATAATATATATATATATATATATATATATATATATATATATATATATATATTATATATATATAGACTCGTGTATTTATTCCCAACCCAACCAGCTAAAGTCACGACAATAAATACTAGAATTATTACTTTCTACCAACATTTCAGAGAGAACTCTCCATGCTAGCTGATCCTTACGAGGCCAACTGCACCAAATCTTGGGCTAACACGTCCTACGCCCTACGAGGCAACGGGTCCAGCTACATTTTGTATACGACCTCGGTAAGTAAGTTCATTAGGCGTCTCGGATTACGAGCTCCACTTTAAAAAAAAAAAAAAAAAAATTTTGTCATTAAAGCGAAGATTCAGCTTCACGTGGCTAAAAAAATAGGCATTAGTCCTTACGACACTTTCTGTATCAGAGAACAGAATAGAATAGAATGAATAACTTATAGGCGCCAAAGACGGTGAAAGGGAAATTGGCAGTTGAAAGGTTTGAAAGGTGTGACATGAGGGAAACCTCAAAGCAGCTGCATTACGCAACAATTATTAGGAGAGGATTGATTACAGTAAGATGGAAGAGAGAGAGTAAGATTACGAACTAAGGCACAGTTAGAGGATTGAAAGAGGTTGCAGCTAGGGCCAGAAGGGACGGTGCAAAGAGCCTTAAGCAATGCCTGCAGTGCGCCGCATAAGGGAGTATGTTCATCTTGTTCATCGTCTTTCCGAATAGGATCCCTGGGGAATTTGCCCCAATAGGCCCCCTTCTGGTTTCCCTTAGTACCTTCTGAATTGCTTGCAGGAATGCCTTCGAATGTGCATGCAGAGGATCCTGGTGACCAATTGTAGCTGCGTTCACCCGTTGTATCCCCAGAACTTCACCTTCAACGGGACTTTGTATGGGGACCATACAATGAAGTACTGTAACCTAACTTCTGGGAGTAAGTCGACTTTTGTTATCATTATTATTATTACCGACAGTGTATTTCTCCACCATTATTATTATTATTATTGTTCTAAAGGGTCCACAATAATACAAAGAGTAAAAAGTCCGTGTATAATTTTGAAGACTTTAAAGAAAGCTTTCAAACCCTTCCCTGGGTTCATCTTAAGTCCAAATGAACAAAACGTTACGACAAGTACAGAGGTAAATTTGAAAAACAAGAGTCGTTCAAATTTACCTCTGTACTTGTAACCTTTTGTTCATTTGGACTGAAGATGAACCCAGGGAAGGGTTTGAAAGCTTTCTTTAAAGTCTTCAAAATTATACACGGACTTTTTACCCTTTGTATTATTGTGGACCCTTTAGAACATTATATATACTCTCGTGATAGAGAGTTTTTCCCTACAAATATTATTATTATTATTATTATTATTATTATTATTATTGGAAAAAAGTAAATTCACAATAATATGTCTGTTTGATCTTGTTATTTAAAATACAAAACAGAAAGCTTTCTTAGACCTGCACGGTCCTCCTTGTCAATCTGACTATAATTACACACAGTGACTATACAAAACTTTTTTTTTGTAAACTAGTCAAAAAACAAAGTTTTTGTATAGTCACTGAGTGTAATTACAGACAGATTGACAAGGAGGACCGTGCAGGTCATCGAAAGCTCCCTGCTTTTGTATTTTAAATAACAAGATCAAACAGACATATTATCGTGGATTTACTTTTCCATTGTATTGACTCATGTGATAATGAGTTTTCTTTGGATTATTATTATCATTATTATTATTATTATTATTATTATTATTACTATTATTATTATTATTATTAAATTCAGAACAAACATGAAAGGAATTTAACTGTCAAGCGAGATTCTGATTATTATCATTATTACTATTATTATTATTATCATTAAATTCAGAACAAACATGAAAGGAATTTAACTGTCAAGCGAGATTCTGCAGAGTAGAATCTCCACAAGCAAACCAGTTCCCTAAATACAGGGTGACTCAGTAAGATACGACACTATTCATAACCTAGCGTAACATCCTAACCTAACCTAACCTAAGCATCCTACCCTAACCTCTCCTAACATCCTAACATAACCTAACCCAAAATAACCCATGAGTATTTTTTCAGTAATAATAATAAGAATTAATAACTTTCAATCACAACGAAACGGGGGTAACATACAGCACTACATAAAGTAATAACTATCAGTACAGAGAAACATTGTCAGAATTAGACCTGTAAGAACAAACTAGGATTATATGATTATTTATCTAAGTATTAAATCTCTCTCTCTCTCTCTCTCTCTCTCTCTCTCTCTCTCTCTCTCTCTCTCTCCACAGACGAAAGCGACATCAACTGCGTCACCAACAAATTCAAAGAGTATTCAAATAACCCGAAGAAAGCCAATTGTGGCTGCGAGGTCGCCTGTAGGTGAGTAGTATAATCTCTGGGGAAGTGATTCGTTTTTGCTGTTGATAGACAGATAGAACATAGAATTTAGGCCAGCGGCCAAGCGCTGGGACCTATAGGTCTCATAAGCTTCAAATTCTCCTGACGTCTTGGTCACTGTAACTGACCAGTTGTTCCAGTGTTAGTTTAAAATCTCACTCGGGTCCTTCTTATCCGCAGCAACTTCGAGTATCCTAGAGTACTCTCCATGACTCTCTGGCCGCCGCTTCCTTCCAAGGTATGGATTACAATTTACTTTTTATTATTAATTTTGATATTATTATTGTGCTGAGGGTGACAGATGCATTAGCGGCGTTCGTTTTGTAAAGACTCTTCGCTCCTTTTTTGGGAGAAGAAAGCAGGGTGCAAATCTCGGTAGTTTTTATTAGTTTTCTGCAAAAGAAACTATTGTGCCAGCTTTGTCTATCTGTCCGTCCGTCCGTCTGCCCTCAGATGTTAAATAAAAAATTACTGAGGCTAGAGGGCTGCAAATTGGTATTTTGATCATCCACCCTCCAATCATCAAACATACCAAATTGCAACCCTCTAACCTCAGTAGTTTTGATTTAATTCAAGGTTAAAGTTAACCAAGGACCGTGCATCAGGCAGCGCTTTCCGGAGACATGGGACGCACCCTCACTCTACAGCATCTGGTGAGCCACTGGAGAGCTGTCAGTCATATTTGATGATTTTATACAGTATTATATGTTGTACAGAAAACTCGATTGCGCCGAAAAAACTTAAGCGCATTTTTATTACCATTTTCAGATGAATACTTTACATCAATTATAAAAGTGAACTTCTGAATTGGTTACCACTGTAGTCTGTCACTGATTTTTGTGTATTCATCTGAAATAAAATTACCCAAGTTTGCAACCTGCTTTGGCCTCAATAAATGATAAATATCGGCATGGTGTTGGCACAATGCAGCAGCCCAAAAATAATCACCAGAAAAATGGAGAAAACTCTATACAAAATTAATGCCGCTGATGCAGCTATCACCTTCAACGCCACATGGTTAAAAGTGTCTACTACCTATTATTATTATAATTATTATTATTATTACTATATTATTATTATTATTATTATTATTATTATTATTATTATTATTATTATTATTAGAATGTAGTAGAGCCTCTTTTAAGTGAAGCATGTGGAAATGATTTCATCTAAACCCCTTTCGAGTCTTCTCATTAATCTTTTTTTCTGGTCTTATATCTGCTAAGAGCTGCTCTTCTTCTTCTTCTTCTTCATAATTTCATTATTATCATCATTATCATATGCAAACCAATCAACTATAACATCCTTCAACATCAACCCTTAATAACCTCCCAATGACATTGTGTATATCAATATCATAAATCACGTGCTTAACATCATTACACTGACGATAGAACAGAATATATAATTTAGCCCGAAGGCAAAGCACTGGGGACCCACGAGGTCATTCAGATCGTATCTTTCAGGACTACGCTTCTAAGAAGTATGACACTGGCCCCAGGGAATCGAGCTTGATGAAGATTGAGGTCTTCTACAACTCCCTCAGCCGAGAGGTCATCTACCAGTCGGAAGTCTACTCGGTAAGTCAACAGACAAATCTTTCTCTCTCTCTCTCTCTCTCTATGTATGTATGTATATACATATATGTCTATATACCATTTCACAATTAATCTTCAACACTCCTTGGGATTTGGTCTCCAGCCTGCAAGGCATCACTTCCTCATTTTCAATTCATTCCATCCCACAATCAATCTTCCAGACTTCTTGGGATTTGGTCTCCAGCCTGGAATGCATTCACTTCCTCATTTTCAATTCATTCCATCCCACAATCAATCTTCCGCAGCTTCTTGGATTTGGTCACTCCAGCGCCTGGAATGCATTCACACTTCCTCATTTTCAATTCATTTCCAGGCCCACAATCAATCTTCCAGACTTCTTTGGATTTGTCTCCAGCCTGGAATGCATTCACTGCGAGGATCATTTTCATTATTCATTCATTCCATCCCACAATCAATCTTCCAGACTTCTTGGGATTTGGTCTCCAGCCTGGAATGCATTCACTTCCTCATTTTCAATTCATTCCATCCCACAATCAATCTTCCACACTCCTTGGGATTTAGTCTCCAGCCTGGAATGCATTCACTTCCTCATTTTCAATTCATTCCATCCCAACCCCATCAATCTTGCCAGACTTTCTTGGGATTTGGTCTCCAGCCTGGGAATGCCATTCAACCTTTCCTCAAATTTTTTCAATTCATTCCATCCCACAATCAATCTTCCAGACTTCTTGGGATTTGGTCTCCAGCCTGGAATGCATTCACTTCCTCATTTTCAATTCATTCCATCCCACAATCAATCTTCCAGACTCCTTGGGATTTGGTCTCCAGCCTGGAATGCATTCACTTCCTTAATCAATTTTTCAATTCCATCCATCAGTCCCACAATCACCATCTTCAGACTCCTAGGGATTTGGTCTCCAGCTTTGAAGACATCACTCCCTCATTTCTAATTCATTCCATCCCACAATTAATCTTCCACTCCTAGCGATTTGGTCTCCAGCTGTGAAGACATCCACCTCCCTCATGTCTATTCATTCCATCCACACTTAATCTTCCACTCCTAGGGATTTGGTCTCCAGCTTGGAAGACATCACTCCCTCATTTCTAATTCATTCCATCCCACAATTAATCTTCCACTCCTAGGGATTTGGTCTCCAGCTGTGAAGACATCACTCCCTCATTTCTAATTCATTCCATCCCACAATTAATCTTCCACTCCTAGGGATTTGGTCTCCAGCTTGGAAGACATACTTCTCATCTATTTCAATTAATTCCATCCCACACAATCTTCCACTCCTAGGGATTTGGTTCTCCAGCTTGGAAGACATCACTCCTCAAATTTCTAATTCATTCCATTCCCCAATCAATCTTCACTCCTAGGGATTTGGTCTCCAGCTGCGAGAAGAACATCACTCCTCATTTCTAATTCATTCCGATCCCCACAAGTCAATCTTCCACTCCTAGGGATTTGGTCTCCAGCTTGGGAAGACATCACTCCCTCATTCTAGATTCATTCCAATCCCACAATCAAATGCTTCCCAGCACTCATTGGAGTTTGTTCCAGCTTGGAAGAATCACTCTCTCATTTCTAATTCATTCCCATCCCACAATCAATCTCCAATCCTCGGGATTTGGTCTCCGCTTGGAAGGACAATCACTCCCTCATTTCTAATCATTCATCCCACAATTAATCTTTTCCACTCCGAGGGATTTGGTTCTCCAGCTTGGATAAGACATCACTCCCTCATTTCTAATAATTCATTCCACCCATCCAAAATTCAATCTTCACATTCAATTGGGAATTTGGTCTCCAGCTTGGGAAAGGGACATCATTTGGGCTCCCCTCATTTTAATTCATCCCATCCCACACAATCTCCAGACTCCTAGGTGATTGGTCTCCAGTCTTGGAAGACATCACTTCCCTCACATTTCCTAATTCCATTCCATCCCACATAATTAATCTTCCCAGGACTCCATAGGGATTTGGTCTCCAGCTGGAAGACATCAGGTCCTTCATTTCTCATCATTCCATCCCACAATTATAATCTTGCGCGACTCCTAGGGATTTGGTCCCCCAGCTTGAGAACTACTCAACCCCTCATTTCTAATTCTATTCCATCCCACAATTAATCTTTCCAGACTCCTTAGGGGATTTGGTACTGCCAGCTGGGAACGGCATCCAATCACCTCCATTTTAATTCATTCCATCCAACAATTAAACTTTCCAGACTCCTTGGGATTTGGTCTCCAGCTGTGAAGACATCACTCCCTCATTTTTAATTCATTCCATCTCACAATTAATCTTCATCACTCCTTGGGATTTGGTCTCCAGCTTGGAAGACATCACTCCCTCATTTCTAATTCATTCCATCCCACAATTAATCTTCCACACTCCTAGGGATTTGGTCTCCAGCTTGGAAGACATCACTCCCTCATTTCTAATTCATTCCATCCCACAATTAATCTTCCAGACTCCTAGGGATTTGGTCTCCAGCTTGGAAGACATCACTCCCTCATTTCTAATTCATTCCATCCCACAATTAATCTTCCAGACACCTTGGAATTTGGTCTCCAGCTTGGAAGACATCACTCCCTCATTTCTAATTCATTCCATCCCACAATTAATCTTCCAGACTCCTAGGGATTTGGTCTCCAGCTTGGAAGACATCACTCCCTCATTTCTAATTCATTCCTTCCCACAAATTAAATTTTCCACTAATTGGGATTTTGGTTCCAAGCTTGGAAAGAATCACTCCCTAATTTCTAAATTTCTTTCCTTCCCACAATTAATTTTCCACAACTCTTGGGATTTGTCGCCAAAGCTTGGAAGACATCACTCCCTCATTTAATTCATTCCATCCCACAATCAATCTTCCACACTCCTTTGGATTTGGTCTCCAGCTTGGAAGACATCACTCCCTCATTTCTAATTCATTCCATCCCACAATTAATCTTCCACACCCCTTTTTGGGATTTGGCGGCTAAACAGCTTTGACCAGACATTCCAGGTCCTCTTCATTTCTTTCATTTCCTAATAAAACCAATCAACTTTAACCAACACTCTTTGGGATTTGGTCTCAGCTTGGAAGACATCACTCTCATTTCAATCCATCCATCCCACAATCAATCTTCCACACCCCTTGGGATTTGGTCTCCAGCTTGGAAGACATCACTCCCTCATTTCTAATTCATTCCATCCCACAATCAATCTTCCACACTCCTTGGGATTTGGTCTCCAGCTTGGAAGACATCACTCCCTCATTTCTATTCATTCATCAATAAAGCTTCCACCCTTGGTTTGGGTCTCCCGCTTTGGAAGAACATCACCCTCATTTCTAATTCATATCATCCCACAATCAATCTTCCAGACTCCTTGAGAGTTGGCCTCCAGCTTGGAAGACATCAGTCCCTCATTTCTAATTCATTCCATCTCACAATTAATCTTCCAGACTCCTTGGGATTACGTCTCCAGCTTGGAAGACATCAGTCCCTCATTTCTAGTTCATTCCATCCCACAATTAATCTTCCAGACTCCTTGGGATTTGGTCTTCATGTTGGAAGACATCAGTCCCTCATTTCTAATTCATTTCATCCTACAATTAATCTTCCAGACTCCTTGGGATTTAGTCCTCAGCCTGGGAAGCATCAGTCCCTCGTTTTCAATTCATTCCACTTCACAATTAATCTTCCAGTCTCCTTGGGATTTGGTCTCCAGCTTGGGAGGCGCCTTGTCCCTCTACATGGGGATCTCTGTATTCTTGATGATGGAGGTCTTGGAGCTCATAGTGATTCTGGTCTACAAAACTGTCCTCTACACCACCGGTCGATACCGCCCAATGGTCGAGCATACTGCAGCCCTTGAGAATCACAATCGACCAACGACTGGACTCGTGTACCCAATCGTGACTCCTGAAACTCTTGGTAAGTCACCATGATTGATCCCGATTTTGTCCTTGTGCTTAAAAGTACACTTCCCATCTATCTCTGTACTTTGATGGATCTCGCACTGAACGTTTTTAGGCTTATATGATTTGAGTATTTATTTCCCAAATAAGGTCTGACATATGCCCAACCAATGTCATACAGATACAGCATAAATACAGTTATTCTTGAAGTTTGACAAAGAGTGTCACAATTCTTACCCGACTGATATTTCAACTGAGGTTTTAATAGATTCATATTCCCAACCACTGTTTCTTTCGAATAGGGTCACTCCTGAAAATGTGCAAAATTTGAATAGCACTGCCTTTGTCTTCATTCGTACTTAACAGTAACAGCTCAGCTTTCTTGTCAGAGTAGTTCTGTCAATGTGTAAATACCAGACATGATTCCACTGCCATTTGGAGATGCGGCAGGTACAGACTGCCCGGGGAAAAATTATGGAAAATGCTTGTCACTCGTTCTGGGACAACAAATGGAAAATGTGTTTTCCTGTCCTGAGTAACACATACCTTGAGCTACTAATGCCAAGCGACCTTATACATGTAGCTTTGTTTTCAAAAAAATATTTATTCCTTATCAAACATGCAGAATCACTATATCCAAAACAAAAACCTTAAGCAATAGTTTGGTTAACTTGGCTTGTAAACCCCCGACAAGTTAAGCATATGAATAAGGTTTCCAAAACTGAAAAAAAACAGAGGAATATGAAGATGAATAGGAAAACTAATAAATACCATCTTCTTCTTCTTCCAGGTTTTCTGCAGAAGGCAGGGCACGTCGTAAAAGTGTCCCACGGGGACCCGTACGCCAACCCTTGCATCAGCACCCGGAAACAACATGCCATGGCCACCCAAGACCATCTGAATTCGGCTTTCGACAAGGCTTTCTCTCATTAGAGTTGGAAAACAAATGACAAACAAAAACGAACCAAATCAACTTTGTGTTCTGGCAGCAAAACAAAAAGACAACTTTGGAACTCTAAGGGAATATAATTGATAAAATGTTGATTATTATTATTATTATTATTATTATTATTATTATTATTATTATTATTATTATTATTATTATTATTATTATCATTATTATTATATTATTATCAGAGTCAACTGAAGATTACAAAAAACAGGTAAAGAATAAATAAGAATGTAATATACGAACGGTAATAATGATTGTTAGCTGAATGCATTCTTGTATTGTGTAGTATTAAACAAATGGAAGTGACGATATGAACATTGCTTATTGTGTCATTGGCGATGTTTCTCTCTCTCTCTCTCTCTCTCTCAACAAATGTTTATACAAGTAGTACAAAAAGCATCACACAGCGTGCCTTAACTTTCTTACACAAGCCTCCGGACCAAAATATTTAATGACCATTCTCAATTTTTCTAATATAGTAAGTGGAATGTATCTGTCTCCCATACACACACAGAGATATATATATATATATATATATATATATATATATATATATATATATATATACATATATATATATATTATATTATATATATTATAATATATATAGATATATATATATATATATATATATATGATATATCTGTGTGTGCACGCCTGTGGGTTAGTGTACGTAAATGTGCGTGGAAAAAATCGATCCTGAACTTATCACTACTGCAAATATTGAATGGTTGCATACATGTATGTACTTATAATCAGATGTCTTGTGCTGCTATACATAGCCTACACATATATGCATAAAAATAACTAAATATATCACCACAAGCACACATATAGATGATGTTTAGAAGAATTTATAGTGTGTCCAGACTCATATAATTTAAATTCACAGAATTTCAAGAACTTATTATTATTATTATTATTGTGAAATGGTTCAACCACAACACTTACATAGTTCATAAATGTGAAAACTGAAAGAGGACGCGATTAGAGAAGCTGAACAGCTAAGTGGGAATTACTGGAGTAAAAATGCCGAAAGCAGTAAAGCTAGGACCAGACAGTGCCATGTACTGTGCGCTTCGCACGGGTCACTGTAGGCAATAGGCAAAGATTGTAAGGTAATGAGGAAAATTGTTGAATAAAGAATAATTGACATCTTATTGTATTTTATTATGGTTTTGAAATCCTAAACGTCACCGCCGGGTAGTGGGTTGCAATGAGGCATGAGAAGCAGAGAGAGAGAGAGAGAGAGAGAGAGAGGAGAAGAACGACCTTGTTTCTGATACATTAAAGGTGTTTGGTTTCAAGAGGACGACAATCTACCATAAAATCTTAACAACACAACCCAAATGTATCTTTCTTGTTTTTGTCCGCCCAGGGTGGGGGCGGGGTAGGTAGGGGGATCGGGCAGGTAGGAAAGACATGACATATCCATCCTCCTCCTGCAAAGCTGTTTGTCCGCCCTGGGTGGGGACGGGGTATAGGTAGGGAGTCGCGATGATAGGGGAGACATGACGGTCTGCAGCACCGGTTCCAGCGCAGCGTAGCCCGAGCTATCACGATTCAGATAAAGGTCAAAGACCTTTATGCGAAGGCCAAGGTCGCCAAGGTATCGAGTCCGAATTTGGGAAGTTTTTTTTCTGGGGGGAGGGGGGGTGGATGGGGGCAAACTTGATAGTCGACCTTTCCATTTTTCTCTTCATACTTCTTTTCCTTATTCTTCTGGCAAGGCCTCTCTCTCTCTCTCTCTCTCCTTCCACGACCCGTTTCCCCTAATTATCTCTTTTCCTTCTTCCTTTTCCTCTTCCTCGTTTTCTGCATTCTCCTATACATAGTACCTATTTTCGTCTTCCTCCTCCTCCTCCCCCAAATCCTCCTCTCTTCTTCTTGACCTTCTTCCCTTACCCCTTCTGTTTCTTTGACACATTTCTTGCTTTTCATCTTACCCCCACCTTTTCTTCTTGGCAAGAAATGTGAAACTTCAAACACCAACTTCTTATTTTCCCTTTTTTTCACCCTCCTTTTTCTTCTTCTTCTTCTTCTTCTTCTTCTTCTTCTTCTTTGCTCGCCGTGCATTCAGTCATTAGTACGTAGCAACAGCAAGATTGCCAGCGTTTTGCAACGGGTCACCTCTGTCCGCTAATTAATGGAGGAGACTCATCTGTAAGGTGGAGAAAAAAAAATCTCCAGGTTTTTTGGTTTTGCGGGAGAATGCAAGTTTGCAGACGTTCCTCAAGCAACTAGAATGACGGCCAGTTTCTAGAGGAACCATTTGACTTACATGGATTAGGGCTGAACCGTAAATAAACGATACAGATGAATGATTCAAAACCATCTGGGTGAATGAAAAACATGTGATTTAATTATGCACGTAGGAACGTGGTACTACATCACTAACATTACATATGCATGCATGCATATTCAGCCTTGTGTAGAGAGAGAGAGAGAGAGAGAGAGAGAGAGAGAGAGAGAGAGAGAGAGAGAGAGAGATAATCACCCCATCTACGACATACTTCCAAACACATCTTGACTTTTAATGATACTAAGAGCTACTTTACAGAGTTGTTTTCGATAGAAAAGTCTAGATCTTTGTAAAAGGTTTGATTTTACATTAATTCAAGCAGAAAAAAAGGTTTATTCTACGGACAATTCGGAGGTCCAAAATGAATAGCCTCTGTGTCTTCCTTTAAAGAAAAATCTCAGTCCTACACAACAATGCTTTGGAAATGACTCCCACACAGAAGAGTCCCAAAGAGATCATCTTTGTCCTTTGGAAGTCTTAGTATCATAGAAGAATCTTAATCCTGCAGGCCCCGGTAGAGAGGTAGTGCCGTCAGTGCACCTCGCGTAGTGCACTGTAGGCATTACTGAAGTGTCTCTGCAGCGTCCCTTCGGCCCCTAGCTTGGCATCTGGCCTGAATTCTATATTCTATATTCTATTCATCCTACAGCCACCGAAACTCTATAGGATAACCTTGCAGAAGTGTCTGTTAAATAGGAAATCTTATCAATAAATCCTAGGCCTATAGAATTAGTCCAGTAGAAAGTTCTTCGTATGGTAGGCGAAATCATAGACCCATAACATCAATTTAGCAAAATCTTAGGAAATCTTATAAAGAAATCTAGGCCTACAGAAAGCCTTCGTCCCGTAGAAAGTTCTTCGTTTGGTAGACGAAATCATAGACCCATAACATCAATTTAACAAAACCTCGACGCGAAGGGAAAGCTCCCGAGTAGCGAGTCCCCCTATACACCTGTGAACGACCGATGCAGGTGGAGGCAGAAGGGATATTCCAGAAAGAATGTGGAATAAAATTATCAAAGTCCTGCCGATCGTCACACTTGCGCACGTGGATGATACCGAATGAGGTTGAGGTCAGAACGTGAAGTTCTTGGAAATGGGGGATAAACGTCCATGGACTACGAATCATTTTCCTTCATGAATTCATTTTATAGTTTACTTTAATTTACGTACTGATCGGTGAATTTCGTCGTCGTTTCTCTTTTGTTATTCTCATCGCATTCCCTAGCGACTGGGGACCATAGAATTAGTCTAAACACAACGTAGAGTATAGCTATTTACGGCGATACGTTCAAGCCCTTTGTATCTCTCACCAGCGACCGAATCATCTGGCTGATTGCCTGATAATTAATCAGCCTCTGTAGTTCTCCTCGATGTCTCCGCCAAAATCCAAATAAACTAAAGCGAAACACGTTCGATTCTCTGTCCCTTCACGGTCGGTATCACAAAAGGCGAGAGAGGCTACCGCCAGATCTCCCTAACAAATGAGGGCTGCTATAGCACGTGTCTCAGAGATCTTGTGGACTATGGTGCGTGAAAGAGCAGCCCAGACTTCTCACTTATTTCACTATTCTTCTTATCTATTTCACTACGCATGCAATTATATGTTAGGCAGATGTATTTTACACACGCAGTCATACACAGATACTCTTGCACAAACTAACGAGAGCTGAAGAATAATCGATGTTTTTTTTTGGGGGGGACGAACGCACAGGAAGGGTATATTAGGCCTAGTTGACATTTTTATTACTTAATAATTTTTCCCATTATTATACTACTGGGTTTGATAAGGAAACTTATAACTGTTCCTGAGAGAGAGAGAGAGAGAGAGAGAGAGAGAGAGAGAGTAATGAAAACCAATTACTTTCGTGTTTACCCAAAGCTCCTAGCTCTCAAACTGCTACAAACACTGACCTGAAATTGAACTAAACAAGCAATAGCACAGTAAATGTAAGTTGATTCGGAAACCGCAAACCTCCGTCAAGGCAGGAGCAATCCACCTCAAAATCTAATCGCCTGTTGCCAATGACGAGGTCTAACTTTGGTGAAATTATCGTAAGTTCACTAAATCTACCAAAGGCTCCAAGAAAACAATGAAAATTCGACTAAACTTAGGAATAACGGAAACCGGATGACAAGTCCATATAAAGCTCTTGGCTATACAGTAAAGCTACACTGAGTCACAGGTTAACTGTGCTGCTATGACAGAATCCTGAGGTCCACAAGAGACCTCTTCATCCTTTAAACACCTTACCATTCTAAAGGCCGTTACAGGCCACTCAGGCCTACCTGGCAGGTCTTTTAGATGTATAGTACAAGCTATCTTTAGTACAGCTATACCTGCAAAAAGTTAACTAAATCGAAAATAATCCAGCCTCAAGTAGCAATAAAGGCCCACACTTGCACAGCTAATATCACGTATCACATGAAATTATCTTAAGGTCATTTTCAAACATGGTATTGTTTGTTTGTTTGTTTGTATGGTGTTTATACGTTGCATGGAACCAGTGGTTATTCAGCAACGGGACCAACGCCTTTACGTGACTTCCGAACCACGTCGAGAGTGAACTTCTATCACCAGAAATACACATCTCTAACTCCTCATCGGAATGCCCGAGAAATCAAACATGGTATCAAAGCACAGCCTTACCAAAATGCTTCTTTGATTTCCTTGATGTTTCGTCTTTCTTGATCTTTTCCACCGATTGCGGCAACCGGAATATGGATTATTATCCACTCGCAAATCTAAATTAAAATACATTTCACCCTCACGCAGCTGACAGACACTGCATAACGCATGAGGCTAAAAGAAGCGGCCGAAAAAGGCGGCCATACCAAAGAAGGTATATAAAACCCGTCGGCACGGACCTTCCTGGGGCTATATGGCATCTTTCCCAAGGTCTCTGACATATCTGCTGTTTTTAAATCTCATATTTTGGTCGCCACTTCTACCCACAACAGATATTATTGTAATCCTCTCATGGAACCATCTTAGGAAGAGTTTACACCTACCTCGAGGACTTCTAACCACAACGAATGTTATTGGAATCACCTCATGGAACCGCTACAGAAAGAGTTATGTCTACCTCGAGGACTTCTAACCACAACGAATATAATTGGACATTTCATGGAACCGCTATAGGAAGAGTTTATTCCTACCTCGAAGACTTCTAACCACAACGAATGTTATTGGAATCATCTCATGGAACCGTCTTAGGAAGAGTTTATGTCTACCTCCAGGAGTTATGACTCGAATTAGGCGGCTAACTTAAGCCATCGCCCATCGGTCTAGTAGGCGGGTCTACGCTACATGAAAGGGTTCGGCCAAGAGTTTGCGTCCGCGTATGATGATCACCTTAAAAAAGGGTTCTGCTGTTCGTTCCGCGTCGGTGGTATTATCAGCCGTTTACAAACACTGTCATTCTTACCCTCTGCAAGTGTAAGAGCACCTGCGCACCTCTTATTACACACCCGAGTTGTTTTCGTAAATTGCTGGAACGCTCCGCTACTCTCTGATGGGCTCTGTGTCTATGACGTCTCTCTCTCTCTCTCTCTCTCATTGGTTTTAATAAGTGATATTTCAACAATTAATCTATATTTGAAGCTTGTGTTGACATTTTGTTCTCCATGATTTCGATATATAGTTTTAATATTCCAGAATAAATATCAATATTTTAGACTCAATATTAATATTCTAGAGGTAAAGCTTGAGGGAGCCGTTCATCCAATTATTCACACTACATTCGAGGTAGTTTACACTATATAGAAATAAACAACTCGACGGATTAGTTACAAATGCATAAATAAACAAACAAACAAATCAGCAAATAAAAAAATTGTGACACGGATATTCCAATAAATCAAGCTGAGCTCTTGCATTCTCTTTCCGTTTCTGTGTTTCCTGATAATAGAAATCTCACAGTCGCTTCATTCTTGGTCCCACTATTCAATGCTTCTTTCTTTCTTTTGCAAATATATTATATATATATATATATATATATATATATATATATATATATATATATGTATAAAATTTCCAGCACAGGGTTTTCCATCCATAATTCAGGAATACCCCCGATGGCTTGTTTTATAAAACACAAAACACACAGACATATATATTATATATATATATATATATATATATATATATATATTATATATATATATGGTAGCCTACACATAAATACATACATAAATGCATATATATACATACACTTTCTTACTGACTTACCACGGCACCGAACCCCCAGTCTTTCGAGTGAGAGAGTCCACGGGGGGGGGGGGGGGGGGGGGGGGGTGAGGGGCATTAGCCCCCGAATTGTTAATGTAATTTGGATTCTCACTGGAAAGACCAACGGGTTCGATCCCGCGGAGAGTCAGAAATTTATTTCTGTGGAGACGCCTCCGTGCGATCATTCCCATATATATATATATATAATATATATATATATATATATATATATATATATATATATATATATATATATATATGTGTGTGTATATATATACATAATATATACACATATATATACACACACACACATATATATATATATATATATATATATATATATATATATATATATATATATAAATAAATGTGTGTGTGTGTGAGTCATACACATTACCGTGCTTCATATATACTACGCATTAAGCTACAAATGTCCTTTAATATGTAATTCACTCCTACCTCAGAATATCGACTAAAAAATGCCCCTTCGGTTAACATCTAAGAGAATATATTATTTTCCGATGGTAGAGCGAATTAGAACAATCAAAGGGACATTTATAGGGTTAAACACTGTTTATATATAAATCTATAGATATATTAACTATATAATATATTATATATATAAAGATTAATTAATATGTATATGTTGTGTGGTGTGTGTGTGGTGTTGTGTGTGTGTGTGGTGTGTCTGTGTTGTGGTGTGTGGTGTGTGGGCAGCCGACTCAAAACCCATCTACTACGTAGATCAATCTTCCGTGACGTAACTCGATAACATGAAACGTCACTTTGAAAAGATATCGCGTGGATATCTGGGGTCCTTTATCAGTATATCGGCTCGTGTTATCAATGACTTATCGTGGTAGTTTTGCTGTTAATTCGTGTTTATTCTGCCGTGAGATCTTCCTTTTGTTTTTACAAGTTTTAAATATTATTATTATTATTTATTATTATATTATTATTATTATATTATTATTATTATTATTATTATTATCATATCTACAATGAGGTTTTGCTTTGGTTTTTTCCCAGTTTAAATATTATTATTATATTATTATCATCATATCTACGATGAGATCTTGCTATTTTCTCATTTCAAATTTTTAAATATTATTATTATTATTATTATTATTATTATTATTATTATTATTATTATTATTATTATTATTATTATTATTATTGTATCTACCATGGGTGTTTTGCTTTGGTTTTTTCCCAGTTTAAAATATTATTATATATTTATTTTATCATATCTACGATGAGATCTTGCTTTTTTCTCAGTTTCAAAATTTTAAATAAATTT
>NC_087211.1:54293632-54301132 GCF_015104395.2 Macrobrachium nipponense
CCCCCCCCCCCCCCCCCCCCCCCCCCCCCCCCCCCCCACCCCCCCCCACCCCCCCCCCCCCCCCCCCCCCTCCCCCCCCCCCCCCCCCCCCCCCCCCCCCCACCCCCCCCCCCCCCCCCCCCCCCCCCCCCCCCCCCCCCCCCACCCCCCCCCCCCCCCCCCCCCCCCCCCCCCCCCTCCCCCCCCCCCCCCCCCCCCCCCCCCCCCAACACCAGCTGCCTCCTACCTACCCCCAAAACAACATCTCACTGAAGTCTACCTCAGCACTTTCCAAGGTCGAAAGTCATAACTGTGCTTCTTTCTATGGCTTCCATGCGACGTGGATTTCGTCATTTTTGTTGGTCCATTTTAATTCACCTATGTTTACTTAATAAACGGATTCATTTATTTATCTATTTACGTTTTTCGATTTTCATCTATTCGTCTATTTACCTATTTCCTTGTTTCGATCTTTATTTGTTCATTATTTTGTCTATTTACTTGTCTAGGCCTTTATTCATTTATTTATTTATCTTTTTGTTTTAAAATCTTTATACCATGTTTATTTATTTATCTATTTTATGTCTTCGTGCCATTTTTTACAGCTATGTTGTTGAAGTTTGTTTTCAAGTTGATAATGAATGATCCGTTAGGTTTGTTATACGTACTTATGCGACTATTATTATTATTATTATTATTATTATTATTATTATTATTATTATTATTTAACTTGCTTTGGGAGATAACGCTTCAAATTCTTCAAAGATACACGTTAATATTATATATTATTATTATTATTATTATTATTTTATTATTATTATTATTATTATTATTATTATTATTATTATTATTATTATTATAACATGCTTTGGGAGATAACGTTTCAATTTCTTAAAAGATACCAGTTGTTATTATTATTATTATTATTATTATTATATTATATCCTGAATTGCATAAATGATCAAGACTCCCGAAGGGATGTAGATAACCTCCTTACTGACAACATTCAATTTCATTTTGCAGACCGTTTTACGCCAAGGTAACATCAGCGATGCCATAAACAGCCTACCTAATAATAAATCGCCGGCTGTGATGGTCTTCCTGCAGAGGCCTTCAAACTCTGCCATCCGATAATTTACATTTTGCTAGCTATGCCCTATTCAATGCGTGCATAATTCATCGGTTTCTTCAGACTCCCTACTCTTAGTTAACTTGATACCATTAATCAAAAACAAGCTAAAGGATGCAGCTGACCCTGGCAACTACCGGCCGATTGCAATCACAACGATAGCATCGAAGATACTTGAGTCGTTCTTCTAGTGAGACTTCTCCCCTTTCTACACCACCACTGACAACCAGTTCGGGTTTAAAGCAAACCACTCAACCGACACCTGCATCTACATACTAAAAGAACTGCTGAACTACTACCTATCATCAGCCTCTCCTTTTTTCCTTTGTTTTGTGAGAAAAGCATTTGACAGAGTAAACTACCTGAAGCTCTTCCTGAAGCTGCATAAAAGGGGCACACCCCTATATCTAATTGGCATTTTACATTGCTGGTTCTCCACACAGCAATTCTGTGTCAAATGGGGAACGTATTATCTTACACCTTCGGCTCCCTAAACGGGCTTCGGCAAGGGGGCATTCTCTCTCCATACCTGTTTAATACGTACACAGATGCCTTGAACGTCAAACTGAACTCGCTCCCAAAATCGGATGCACTGTCAATGAAACAACTATAAACAACCTCTGTTACGCCGACGATATGGTTCTGATTTCCCCATCAGTGCAAGGTCTCCAACGACTCATCGACACTTGCCGCCAATATGCAGAGGAATTTGATATAATCTACAACGAAACCAAGACCCAGTGCATGTCGCTGCTCCCGAGATCGCTTAAGCATATTGCAGAACCTCAAATTTTCCTCGGAAACCATCGGCTGGAATTTGTGCACGAATTTCCGTACTTGGGTCACATTATCACCGACGACCTAAAAGATACGGCAGACATTGAACAGAGGCGTCGCAAACTATGTGCAGCGGGCAACATGATTGCCCAAGGAGGTTTGCCTTCTGTCACCGAGACGTGAAAATGCTGCGCTCTTCCGCTCGTACTGCTACAGTATCTATGGGTGTTCCCTCTGGACGAACTATACCCGAGAGACGATGCGACGCATCACTGTTGTGCACAATGACATTCTGAGGCGCCTCACAAACACTCCCCGCTACCACTCCGCCACACAGATGTTCATAGAAAACCACCTGGACAATTTAAAAATCATTGTTAGGCGAACAATGTCCAGTCTGGTAACCCGAGTGAGAAACAGCAGCAACTCGCTCATACAAAGCATCCTAAGGAGTGAAGCAAGAAGAAAATCAAAATTGTGGGAAAGATGGGAAAATGAGGCCTTTGTCCCCTAAAGGACTTAATTTCTGTATTGGCAAGATGTCATCTGCAGTTTTTGTCATTATTACATTTATTGCTGATATTTTAATTTTTCATTATTACTGTGATTACTATCAAAGTTAAAGTTTTATTTACATTTAATTTATGTATTAAGCCCTCTGGACCTGACTAATGTAACCACCTAAGGTCTCTAGTTGAAATTTGAGTTATATAATACATGCACCATCTGTTATTACTCTCAATGCATATTTTTTTTTTCTCACCAATATTATTACTGTTATTACCAGTATGATGATTACTAGCTTTATGCTACCTCAGCTACCTTGTGGATAAGTGCCGATTATTCATTTTCTTTTTCTATTTTATCATGTCACATGTATTTAGATTGTGTTTGCTACTGTCTGTATTTTGTATATTCAATGTATATGGCCCCGAGCCGAAATAAAGCATATTATTATTATTATTATTATATTATTATTATTATTATTATTATTATTATTATTATTATTATTATTATTATTATTACATATTTCGGGAGATAACGTTTTCAATTTTTAAAAGATACCCGTTATTATTATTACTATTATTACTTCAAATTCTTCAAAGATATACGAGGAAATCCCAATACAGTTGTCTCTTGTGTAGGACACAGACTATACACAAATGACATTATACCAAACAGCGCATACCTGCAGTCCCTGTAAGGTTTCTTAGTATTTTAATCTTCATTTTGGTGCGAAATTATTGTCAGTCATCTAGTGTAATCCTATGTCTGTTTCAGTCACAGTTCCTGCTTGCTGTGGAAAGTGTACGTTGAAGGTTGAAGATGGAGCGGCACATGCGCGCATTATGCATGCACAAGAGATTGCGCACACGTATGCATTTATGCTTTCTTATTCAAATGAAAGTTCTGTATTCTGTAGATCTACATTCACGTTTTTTTTTTACTTATGACGTAGAGAGAATAATCATCAACTGATATCTATATCTATATATATCTTTGCTAAAGGCTTCTTTTCAAATTAAATAATGATCTAGCAGGCTTGTTACGTGTACTTATATGGCTACTACTATTATTATTTTTTTTTCTATCCCAGCCATCCTATTCGACTGGGTGTTTATCATAGTGTGGGGTTCCGGGTTGAACCTGCCTCCTTAGGAGTCCGTCACCTGTCTAACTATGTGCTCTGTTTCTAGGAGCACACTCGCCTGCATGAGTCCTGGAGCGACTTCGGCATCTAGTTTTTACAGGTTCCTTTTCAGGGATCTTGGGATCGTGCCTAGTGTTCCTATGATTATGGGTACAATTTCCACTGGTATATCCCATATCATTCTTATTTTCTATTTTCAGGTCTTGATACTTATCCATTTTTTCTCCTTCTTTCTTATCTACTCTGGTGTCCCATGGTATTGCGACATCAATGAGTGATACTTTCTTCTTGATTTTGTCAATCAACGTCACGTTTTGTCTTACTAGCACGTATCACCCTATCTGTTCTGATATTATTATTATTATTATTATTATTATTATTATTATTATTATTATTATTATTATTATTCAACTTGCTTTGGGAGATGACGTTTCCAATTCTTAAAAGGTGCACACATTATAAATACACCAGAAATCGTGTGTAGCTATAAATATAAATTTCTGCTTTCTTATTGTTACAGGAGTTCTATATTCTGTAGATCTGTACACAACGATGTTAAATATTAAAATTCTCTTATAATATAATATAGGTCGTTGTACGCTGCGTTACCCAAGAATCTATGAAAATGCCCTCGGGCACTTTATCGCTGCTTTTTTCGGTGTTAATGACCCCATTAAATGTGACACCAGTTCGTAATTCACCACCAGTCAATCGCTGTCTCCGTTTTAATGTCTGATTAACAGTTTATTTGTGAATAGATCTATTTATATTTATCGCATTGTTTTACTCGCTGAAAACTGAATGGTTACAAATCTCTTTTATATATATATTATATATATATATATATATAATATATATATATATATATAGCGTACAAAGATGTTCGCCCTACCTCTGTTTACATTCTTATCTTGGAACATATATTATTCAGTCAGAAAATATGTTTATTTAAGCCAGTAATCAAACTAAAATAGAAGAAGAAGAAGAAGAAGAAGAGGGAGAAGAAGAAGAGGGAGCAGAATGAGGCGAAGAAACACCAAATGTTTAATTAATATTATCAACAGATCATTAAGAAAATAAAAGAAAAGAAATCTTCAGTCGCCTGGAGCTGAGGTGCCTAATAGGTCCAAGGTACTACGATTAAGAATAATTCCCCAGACGACTCGTAAAGAAATCACAGTTCTCAACAGTAAACATTTACACTTCATTCTTCGCACCAAGACGACGCCACAGAAATATCAGTCAATGGAGCTCTGCGACCCTTCCATATGACTAACTGGCAACCGCTTCTGGACATTACGTCACTGTGGCACATTATCTGCGCGTAGCCTAATCGAGCGCTATCGGCCATGGATCTTACGTATCAGCGGAGTCACCCATCTATCTTTCATTTATGGTTTCTTCATAGAGTTCTCAGAGGATGACAGAAGCAGAGACGACAGGATATAGTCGCTGACAGAGGCAGCTCTGAAGTCGTCTCCTTGATGAAAGAACGAGAGAGAGAGAGAGAGAGAGAGAGAGAGAGAGAGAGAGAGAGAGAGAGACTCCGCCTCCCGTTCAGAAGCGCGAATCAAGAGTGGTCCCGCAAGGCTGCTATCCCAGGATCTTTTTGTCTTCCCGCATGCACGTCTGCGTGCAACGTATGCATGAACATGCGCGCGCGCGCGTGTGTATGTGAGTATGTGGGCAAGAGCCGGGCTAGGTGAGAGGAGGCTTGTGGTAGCAGAAGGGCCCACAAACCAGCTGACTGGGGTACGTTGCAAGGGCACAGTGTACGCTCAGACTGTGGCGGGGTCAAAACTGACTCGGGCATCGGGCATCGCGGACGGAGATACCAACCCAGATAGAAAGAGAGAGAAAGAGGAAGAAATAAAAACAACACTTCCTGGTAGCTAAGGTAAGTCTGCACTTCCTGGTAACTGACACGATGAGGAGGATTCCTCATGATCAGTGTTTTGTTTCGCAGTTTTGATGTGGTTGTATTTAACTAATTTTAATATAAGATATATATATTATATAATAATATATATATATATTATATATATTTAATCTATTATAATTATATATAGATATATATATATATATATATATATATATATATATAATATATATAATATATATATATATATATATATATATATATATGACTCAAATCTTCATTCAGAACCTTCCTGCAAAAGCAAGCAAAGCAGGCACAAGCTCCTAAGATGAATATTCATTTGTGCTTTTGAACGCAAAGAGCGAACTGGTATCAGCTAGCACCTTTCCTGATCTCTCTCTCTCTCTCTCTCTCTCTCTCTCTCTCTCTCTGTATGAAATATAACATTGGAACTAAAGTCCCGATTGGCTGGACGCGGGAGAAGACCACCATGACGAGCATCCAAATAATAGTCTCCCAATCCACAAATCAAGTTTACCGCAATTACGGGTACATCCTGTGAGCAAAGCACCGTGCTGGCATAAGGCAAAGTTGATTGAAAACCTGTCCGCAAACCCTCTTGTTTGCACGAGGCAGCCCCCGAAATTCACGCGCGGTTTTTCCGTTCCACTGCGAATTATCCTGAGGATGTTTATGAACGTCCTTATCTCATCATTTTAAGAACCAGTCTTATCTCCTGGGAAAGACTCACCGTGGGATGCTGATAAGCTAGATAGCAAAGTTGTTTTGCGTGGATTATTAATGTTCAATTTTTTTATTTCATTTTCGCTTACTCGTGGGTTAAGCCTACAAACTACTATGTTGTTGTGGTGGTGGTGGTGGTAGGCAAGCCTGAAAAAGTCTTTCAAAAAAGGTGTTTTGCGTAGAGTTAAAGATACAGGAATTTTAGAATAGGTTATTTATGATTTATTTATGAGAATGAAAATGTAAAAATGAATAATGTACATGTTAAACAGTACAGAAAATTATTTCTAATAAAATATAGCATATTAATTTTAATTTCTGTTGGCGAAACAACACTATTTGACCGTAGATTTTAGCACACGCCCCCGAGTAAGCTGGAGGCCGGATCACTGCTTGTTTGTCTTTCCAAAATGGGAAAAACATTCTTTCAAAATCAGGTTGTGAGCCACATCGACTATTTCACACCCTGGCTGCTACCCACCTCACACAACCAGCCACCAGGCAGGGGCACGTATAATTCACAACTCGTGTCAACTGAGAATAGATCAGAATATAGCATTTAGGCCAAAGGCCAAGCACTGGGACCTGTGAGGTCATTCAGCGCTGAAACGGAAATTGACAGCAAAAGGTCTGAAAGGTGTAAAGGAGGAAAACCTCAAAGCAATTGCGCTATGAATCATTTGCTAGGAGAGGGTGTGGAAAGTAAGATGGAAGAAGGAGACTATGAACGGAGGGACGGTGAAAGGAATGAGTCAGCCGAGGCACGATGGAGAGACTCTCAGATTCCCCTTTTTCCTGTGACTTTCCTCCAAAAGCGAACACCGGCCATGAGAAAAGGAACAGGTGCAGAAGATAAAAAATCGGTATTCACGAAGGTAGGAATTTACCCTTTCGAAATTACAGACAGTTTTCCTGCACCTTGCTTGGCCAGCGATCATAATACTTAATCCTGACTGGCCAGAAAAGCTGCATTCATCCAGAGGATACAGGTAGCTTTCCTGCATTGTGATTGGCCGATTGTCATAATACTTAATCGTGATTGGCCACAAAGGCTGCGATCAAATACTTAATCATGATTGGCCACAAAGGCTGCGATCAAATACTTAATCGTGATTGGCCACAAAGGCTGCGTGCCTTCAGAAAATATAGTCTTCCTGCTTTGTGATTGGTTGCCAGCATTAATACTTGGCACTGGTTGGTCGAATCAATTACGTCACAGAATGTACTGCATAGTTTTCCTGGTTCTCACAGACTACTTTCGATTTTAAAAGGGTCTAATTTCCTCGTGGCATTTGAATGGATAACATTTCTGCAAACTTCCCTATAGTGAGTTAAAAGTTC
>NC_087211.1:54306132-54373632 GCF_015104395.2 Macrobrachium nipponense
TACGTGTGTGTGTGTTTGTGTGTGTGTGTGTATGTATATCAATATTATGCGCACATGGGATGGAAGTATATTATCTCATTTGGCTCTCTCTCTCTCTCTCTCTCTCTCTCTCTCTCTCTCACCACTTGTTCCACGGCTTCCACGTTCGTTATCAATCTGCTCTGTGTGTGTGTGTGTGTGGTGGGGGGGGGGGGTTGGATATCACCTCAGTATCTCAAAGAACCAGGATATTTCAAACTGAGGAATTCCTGCACGTTGCATCAGTCATTGCCCAGGGGTGGGCAATAGCGCCTTCGGTCACGGGGTCAAGGGCGCCGTTCAATCCACTGCTTTTAGCGAACGCCAGAGAGGAACAAATTCCATTTGGATGTAAAACATGGCGCTAGATATATAATATAATATATATATATATATATATATATATATATAATATATATATATATATATATATATATATATATATATATATATATATATGAATAATGATCATCATCGAACCGTGATCCATTTATATACAATTCAAGCTACAAATGTCCTTTAATATCTAAATTCACTTTACCTTCCCAAATGATTATTATCATATTCCCCTTCGGTACATATATGAAAATATATCATTTGGGAGGGTAAGTGAATTTAGATATTAAAGGACATTTGTAGCTTGAATTGATATATATATATATAGATATATATATGTATATATATATATATATATATATATATATATATATATATATGATATATTATATATATATATATATATATATATATATATATATATATATATATCCATACGTCCAGCGCCGTCTACATCCAAATGGAATTCTTTTTCAATTCATAAATATAATTATGAGGATTCTTCATCATAATAATAATTATGAGGATTTTTCCTCATAATAATGATTATGAGGATTCTTCATTATCAATAATAATTATGAAAATTTTCATCATAATAATTATGATGATTCTTCACTATAATAAATAATTATAGATGATTCTTCACCATAATAATAATTATGAGGATTTCTTCATTATTAATAATAATTATGAGGATTATATATATATATATATATATATATATATACATATAAAACATTACTATCTATTTTCAGTCAAAGTGGTTGACGCTCGTGTAAGTAATCTCCGCACAGTCTCTGTAGGCTCAAGGGGCCAGGTGTGGAATTCAGATGCTTAATAATCAATAAGTCTTTTTCAAGAACATGAAAATTGATGAAAATTCAACAAATAATTCTTTTTGCTCTCTTTTCTTGAATAATGTTATAAAGATGACAATGCATATTGTAAGCTTTAAATCTCAATCATTCATTTTATTTAATACAAAGCTCAAACTAAAACAACAAGCAGATTCACGACGGAACCCTACGAACTTCAAAGTTCAGCTGATTAGTCGAAGGGCCGGAAAGAGAAGGATTTAAAAAAAAAAAAAAAAAAATGGGGGGTCGGCTTCCCGATGTCAAAAACCGCCTACTGTCCAACAGCAGAGTCGATAAATCGCTGTTCAGTGGCTGATCAGACGAAATATGCTAGAAAATCTTATGCCAGACCAAAACTGATCAAAAGATGCCAGAGTGGCACATCCCCCCCCACCCCCCCCCCACCCCAAACCCGACAGTGCCGCTTGGGGCGAACCACACCCCCACCTTTGTTATGCCACTGAAAACCTGTTAAAAGCTATTGCTATCTTTATATACGACCGTCACTCGAGAAACATGCTATGTGCCATTTTTTAAAATCTGAGTCAGTCTAGATTAGAAATCAATGACGTCTTTAATTTACATTTTTATATACAAATTGAAGCTAATCCAATGTATATTATGTCAGTATAACAATTTTCGGAAAATTTTTTATTAGTTTTTTGGGATATTTGAGTTGGAGTGGCATTTTATTTTGCCCAGACTCCACCTGTATTATTATAGGCTGAAATGTGTTCTCTCTTTGTTTTTATTGTGTAATATCCCCTAAATATTGTTTTTGAGTCGTTACGTATTTGTTGTTTTCAATACTGTATGTTAAAAAACAAAAATATTTCCATACAAAACAAAAATATTTTCCTACCAAACCCACAACCAAAATCAATTTTTTTTGTCTTATGCAAAATATAAAAATCCAAAAATTTCAAAAAAATAACGTCACAGTCAATAAACATTAACAAGCATATAATAGAGCATGCTAATAACAATCACAACACACTTGTGACTAATAATTAATGCTGATGAGAATGGTGATTAAAGCAAAAAAAAAAAAATTAATATTCCAAGATTTTCCTAAAAATTACTGTTGTCCCTCCTAGCTTACAAACATCAATAAACAAGGAATTATGCCAATAATGAACCCAACAAACTTGTGAATAATGCTTGATGATGAAGATTATAATGAGTAATTAATATGAATAACTATCAATGGATGAAATGGGATGAAAAAAATGGAAATTGGCCACAACATTTTTTACTTACCAAAATCTGAGAAGTTCTTGTCTTGCACATTATTTTTGCAAAGTAGGTAGTAGGAAGTGCGGGGGTGGGGGGGTTGCGGGCAAAATGGCAGACATTGTTGAAAAGACAACGCCACAATTTGGACTGATAGTATGCCAAGCTGATCGAAGACAGACATAGACATGCTGTGGGTCGACAGCGACGTAGACACAGTCATTGTCACAGAGTCTGGCAATCTGAAAAGCATTGGAAACCACACATTTCTTTATTTCACTTTTGCCATTTGTTCTCATTCAAAGTTCTAACCTTCTACAAGAGCTTTCGTGGGTTATTGCATGAATGGTGAGCAAGGCAGCCTCGCATAATGAGGTTCCTCGCCCTTTGCAGGTGTCAGAGCACTTCAATATAGGCTAATACACATCGCCTTGGCTTGGTCTTTTCGGTGGCTCCTTTATGATCGTTTCCCCTTGATGAATTTCCTGCAAATTTTTATTTGGAGATATCCTATCTGCAAGTGTAGTAGTCCTCCACTGACTGGCATGCCATGAAGATCCCTCATCCCCGCTTTGCAGTTGCATGGACGAACGGGTTTCTTGGGGGAACAGTTTTCCTAGTATACCAGTCTTCTTAACACACCTGTGATAGTTCAGATCAAGGTTCAGCTTCATCAATAGAAAGCCCTGCAGGTTAGGTACAACCGAAGGAGGTGCAATGGCGCTGGCCTCATAGGTATCTGATGAGGGTGACATAAGCTTTTAGCCCACATGTACGGGGCAGCTAGTGGGCGGGGAGAATGGATCACCACATTACGTATCACTATCACTGATATAGGAAGGTGCCTCTACATCATCGGAGGTGTCACCGTCATTAGAATCGGAAAAATAACGAGATCTTTCCTGGTCACACACTAGGCTAGCCTTCCTTTACCATTTCCCATTTAACACCACTGGCCTCCAATTTACCGTCACCTATTGTGACACTACCTGGCTCCATAACAACACTATCATCATGATCTAATTCCGGTAAAAGGGTTCTAATCGTCACTATCATCATCATCTGAACAGGGAACATCCAAAATACCTAGCTTTAGCTATCATGGAAGCCACCGAAACAGATGTGTCCCTTTTAGCTTTTTTTCACAATATCTTGGGACGAACCGGCCTTAACACAAATTTAAATATAAATTATGTTGTATATTCATTACAGGGGTAATTTTATCGCTTTATGATTAGTAATACCGCCGAAAAACTTGTTTCTTTACGGAATAATAGAAACTTTAAAGATTGACGGAACAAAGACAGAAACACAGACTGGCTGGGCCGCAGTAGTTAGCTATAGACAATCTTTATAACAGCTCTCCAGAAACCACTCTGCCTAGATTGGCTGGCTCGCCGCGTAGCTTCGTTGTAAATATTTCAGTTTTCAATGTGATCTTTTTAAACATGATACGTAGCCACTTACGATAACATGAAAACACTTTGCATTAAAACAAGTTCACGGTCATAATGGAGGAAGCGTAGTATCTCGAATGTTCGGGGCAAGACTTTCTATTTTAACCAAAATTTCGTCGGGAGTGGCGTCGATATTCCCCAGGGCAATATTCTAGATCATTATTTAATTTAGTCTTTATCAAATGCCATAACCTTCGGTTTTCAAGATACGATAAGCAATATCCCAACAGTGAAACTCTTGATCGCTATTGTTTACTTTTGTTTACACTACCTGGCCCCATAACAACAATATTATACTTTCCTCTAATTCTAAGTGACTAGGCTTTCATTAGTTAATTTCATTCCATGCGTCTACTGTCGGATTCACCGCGAGCTGATGGCACTGTACTACTTGATAAGTTGCCTCTGCTGTTATTCGAGTGCTCGGAAATTGATGTAATGCTGCCTTAAAGGTATGCATCTCTCTCTTTCTCTCTCCTCCTCCTCCTCCTCCTCCCCACTCCCGCTTCATTAAACCCATCTCGTACTCGAAAAGAATCACTCAGCATGCTGCCATCCAACTAATTATTATTCTCTCTCTCTCTCTCTCTCTCTCTCTCTCTCTCTCTCTCTCTCTCTCTCTCTCTCTCTTCATTAAAATCGATCGCCTGCCTCAAAAGACCAACCCAGCATAATAAGTAGGGGAATCCTGTAGCCATGCATATGCATGAGGCGGACAGACGACGGACGTGCTCCTATTGACTATGAGCCTAGACCAATGAGCCATGGAGACGCTATTGGTCATGTGTTGAGATTAGTTTGAGATGGTAGATAGCCGAATTTGGACATTCTTGTCTCAAACAAATAGATTTAAACCATTGTCATCATCAAAAGTATAATGTCCAAAAGCACTGTTAAAGTATTACTTCGCGCGGTTGTCTGATTGTTAACATCCGCCCAACTAAAAAGAGAGCCAGTGAGTGTTTCAGTTCATCAACTTTTTTGTACCTCCTATGCTCCCTATTGGAAGTATTGATGAATTTAGAGAAAGCAATAATATAAGAAGTAGTACAACTAGCAAATAAATTTGCTTTGGTAGTAGTAGTAGTAGTTTTAGTTGTAGCAGTGTGATCTACAACTTGGACTAAAATTCCATGTAGTACTATAGCATTTCTTCACAGTCAGTTGACCGCAATGCAAAATAGAGTGGTCATCTTTCCTTTTAACTGCGGGTGGTGGGGTGGGGGAGGGGGGAGGGGGGGGGACTTGTGGATTTGGGTAGAGGGCAGAGATTGCCCTGCATTAACTTAGGAAGTAAGAGTCTGTTCAAGGGAACCATACCATGGGCAGAAATAGCACCACACGGACGCGTCTCCCGTCGCCACAGACTCCGGAGTTACTCTGGGGTTTGAAGAACCACTGGCCACACAGAAAGTTTTCGAGTATGGTATGTATGGTAGTACCATAGGTCTATTTTCTGTCTGTACCTTTCTGTTCAAGACGTCTGCGGAGTACCATGATCCAAATACGTGAAAGAAAACAAAACAGGAAAAAGGAGGAACAAGTAGAAAAGAATTTTTGGTAAGAAATACATTTTGTACCAGAAGATTAAAATAGTAGATACTACGTGCGTGTGTGGGTGGGATGTGAGTGCGTGCGTGTGTGTGTGTGTGTGTGTGTGCACTCCCTCAATGGCTCAAGTCACGTACAGCACATATAAGCACCATTACTTGGCAACAAACGAAGGGAAATTTAGATCGTGAAGACGTCAATAGCGAGAGTTCATTTATTCACTCGAGAACAGAGAAGAACATAAGACAGCTCCGCCTTTAGATCTTCAGATAAGAAATGAAGTCGCATAAAAAGAGCAAAGTCCTGGTTGTGCACTCATTAGCTCTTTTGCTCACAGGAGGATCACGTTTTCCTAGCGTCTCCGAAGTTCTACTGTTATAATCAACTGTTTTAAGAGAGAGAGAGAGAGAGAATGAGTAACATTGCAGGATTATCACGCGATAAAGCTTCCGTTCATCAATTATCTTCAGTTATTTCCCCTGATAAGGACCATAATCACTAACAGAAAATAATTACGTCAACATCATAACTGTAAAACATTTCTTGCCTGCACCTCTTGAGTATACAGTTGAATGATAACATAAAAATGGGTATTTTTTGTCGTAGAAGGTGGCGCTATCGCTGACCTGACGATAGAATGCTATAAAAAGAAAACGTTTGTTTATCCATTATAATTACGCAATAAGTGAGAATAAAATGGGTTGTTTGTTGGTAATAAGATGAATAATTCTTAAGATAAGACATGAAGCGACTGTCACGATCAATCACCCCTTCGCAGGCGGAGAGACAAACGAGTATCGGCCACAAGATCAAAATGGAGGATTCTGTCCCAAGTCCCCCTCGAGTGACGAGTACCCAGAGCGACGGAGAGGAAAAGAGAGAAGAAGAATCGGAGCACAAATTGCCCAGACCTCCTCCCTCTACATCAGCCAGCAGCGTCAGCGTCGCCGTCAGCACAGAGGACCTCAACTGCGAGGTTGAAACGTCTGTTGAGGAGGAGTCCAGCGGTAGGGAACTTTAATTTTGTAGTCTGAAGATGTCTGTGCCCAGGGGAGCCCTGTCTTCTCGTTTATATATCTCTATCTCCATATTTTCCTGTTTCTCTGTTGCCTTATCATGACCTATTGTCTGTTGCAATAACTAGCCACAGTTTGTTGTAAGTTTTATCATCAACGTTCATATTTTTACCTACACGTCAGGGGCGTTAGGCCTAGGCTCAAACCCTAGGTTCTTTATTGCTGATGCGGACTAGTTTCCTACAGGTAATCTGATTAGATATGATTTCTCTTGTAGATCAACCGTCAACAGCAAGCAGTAAAACACAGCAAGAGAATGAGAACAGAGAAGGGAGCGCAGGAAACGCAAAAGGACCTCGGATCTGTGGGGTTTGTGGCGACAAAGCCAAGAGCATGCATTTCGGAGGTAAGTTAATCGAAGATGGGAGTCTCTTGTGTCGTCCTCTGTTTGTGTAATAGTACTATTAATTGTACATCATGACAACCTATTTCCTGGGGAACATGTGATCAGGCAGAGGAGTAGGTCAGTTAAAATGAAAATGAATTGATAAGTAGAAAAATAAGGTAAACAGAATAACGAAAAGGTAGAGTATGACAAATAAACCTCCTGATCCTTGATATGATGTTGAAATCTTGAAAAGACTTCCATATATTCTCTTCTTAAATTACGGTAAATTTGTAGATGAGGATCCTTCACACCCCAGTGACCTAATGAATAAACATAAGTTTTGGGAATTATAGTGTTTTCAGGAAGTGCGCAAGCTTCAAGCAACATATAATCTTTTCCCAGATAAGTCATGTGCATAAAAATTTTCGTTGGAAAAAATCTGGCGACTATATAGCACTAAGGGGGCGTGGCTTGCGTCTTAACTTACTCTGAAGTGTGAGCAAAGCGTCATATGGCCTACATTTTTACTCTTTTATCAGGTCTGTCGTGCGATTCTTGTAAAGCTTTCTTCCGTCGAGCCGTCCACAACGACGCCTACGTCAATTTCACCTGTCCCTACGACGGAAACTGTGTCATTAATGTCGTCTCTAGGAAATGCTGTCAATTTTGCAGGTAAGATCAGCTTCTGTCTGCAATGCAGTTCATCGTTCATAACCCTAGCAAAGATCTGATTTAGTTAAAATAGTTTCTGAAGAAATTCTAGCCTATAAAGTTTCTTTTATGTGTGTGTGTGTGTATATATATATATATATATATATATATATATCTATCTATATATATATATATATATATATAGATATATATATATATATATATATATATATATATATATATATGATTACTGTAGAAGCAACTTCAAGGCATGAGATCATAAAACAAAAAACTAAAATATCGGAAAAATCGATGCGTTCTTTCACCACCTTTTTTTATTTCTTTTTTACTCAAACAAACATGTGTCCAGTACAGATTCTGAAGTGCTAGTGAGTGAATTATGATAATCTTAGCAGCACTAATATGCATATCAATACACGCAGAAATAAACAGAAAAAACGCATACCTTAACGTGTTTGCTCCCAGGTACAAGAAATGCACATCGATCGGCATGGAACGCGCTTGGGTTATGTCTGAAGAGGGCAGAGCTCAGATGATGAAACAGCGTGAGGAGCGAAAAGCGAAACAGGCGGCCCCGGAAGACAGGAAGAATCTTATCAAAACCTCGAAGAGAGAACTCCAGCCCTACGAACCCGATATGGGTGCCATGTTGGATTACATGACAGCCAAGGTATAGTCGTTTACTCCCTAACTTGCATTTAGTCATTGAATTACCAAAAGAAGACAGAATCCACGAAGGGAAGAGAAGTAATGAAGTTCCCCAAGAGTGACCTTGATCTTGAGCTCAGCCTGTAGTATACTGCCTATAGTGGAATAGGCATGCTTAGTTCTGAAGTCACCATCTGTCATAGTACTAAGGCAATGACCAAAGGAAAATATTTTAAATATTTTAATATCAGTGGACGAACAAACAAGCAGGCAAGCAGAGAGACAGACAGACAGATCGGATAGGCAAGTCAATAACTAGATATTCCTGGACAGTAAACTTGGACATGAGAAATAATAAAAAAAAAATTTCCATCTTGGAAAGTGTAGAAAACTGAGATAGTATTAATGCTCTTACCTTTTTGCCTCATCAAGACCCAATGCTACTTGCTGCTAGTTCCGGTGTTACTACTTGTTAACTTAATATTTAACCCTTTTACTTCATCAATATTGAGACCAGCACAAGTTAGTGAATGATAAAATTGAGAGATGGTTCTTGAATCACCACCAAATATATTAACTGATCCTTGTGGATTGTTTCTTGAAAGGATAGAGTTCGTTAACTGTTGCCGCATTTACAGGAACGAGACGAGGTCGAACGAGCTGTCCTGAATTACCGACGAGCGTACAACGAGATTCCCTACAGAAACGACCTGAAGGAGCACAATGTAGGTCGGCCTAGCGTTCAGATCATTAACATGTTCACCACTGTGGTGCGACGGTTCGCATACTTCGCTCGGCTCTTCCCCGAATTCTGTAGCCTTCCTGCACAGGTAAGAAGAAGAAAAATAGAGAGAGAGAGAGAGAGAGAGAGAGAGACGCTAGTGTGAAAGGTAGTTTGTGACGAATGAAACTATGGCATGTAAGAAGAAGAAGAAGAAGAAGAAGAAGAAGAAGAAGAGAGAGAGAGAGAGAGAGAGAGAGCGACGCAAGTTTGAAAAATAGTTTGTGACGAGTAAAAATATGGCAGGTGAATGAGTCAGTGGCATTTCATGAGTTTAGCCAAAGACGGAAGCATCGCTATATTTTCCAAAACATTAATATCCAAGCTTTCCTTAACCTTTCCGTATTATATTGTGGATTTCTGAATGAGATCTCTGCTCTGTTGCAGGACCAAGGCTGCCTCCTACGAGGTGCAATCCTGGAGATGTCCCTCATCCGGGGTGTCCAATCCTACGACACGGAAAATAACCGCTGGCCAAACACCAACCATCAGATGTACAAAGACGCTCCCATATTGCGCATCGAAGACATGAAGAAACTGGTCAGCGGAGAACTTTACGAGATGCATATAAAATTCATCCACAGGTAAATGAGATTCCTCATTTTTCAGAGGAATTATGCGCTGAAATCAGCTACATTTACACATAGAAACTATTTACCACAAAACTATATGTAAACATATGAATAACTTGATCACGAAATATATAAAACGCGATGCTATATATAAATAAAGGTAACGCCACGTTTCGTGTTTCTCATTGTTCTGACCAGTCTTGCCTTTAGTAACTGGTCGTTAAGACCGAAAGATCTCGGCAGTTCTCTTTTTTTTTCATTTTCCTCCGTGGCATTACCTTTATGTAAACAGATACGTATCCGATCACAAGGGGTTAATATAGTATGTATGATAATGTGAGGAATGATACTTCCTCATTTGTCATTTCATGTTTTTGTAGCCCTTTATTCCTCTTAGATTAGAATGCAGACACGGCTCCAATTTGTGCCAGTGCTGAACCTAGAGTACTATAATGCTTAAGATGAAATGATCAGTAGCCACCTCTCCCAAACTTTCTCATATTCCTTCAGCAGGAAGCAACATAGCATGGTTGAACCCAAAATCCGGAAACTTACACGAAAGCTTCCATTCACCTCCATTCAACGTAGAGGCGGAATGATCCACTGGAGTTTGCCACATGGGCCGCTTGGTCAGGGCTGCTTGCTCAAAAAGAGGAAAAGAAGGAAAAAAAGAGAGAAAAGAAATCACTTATGCAGAAATACTTACTAAAATGTATTATTCGTACCTTTGTAATTGTCAATTTTGGTTTTAAATTCATTGTCAAATGCGCGTTTCCTCGCAGTTTCAATTACCTAAAACTCTGCAGCTTCCGGAGAATTAGCCCCCTGGACCCCTATGGGGCCCTAAGGCGGGCCATGGACCCCACCTGAAAGACGCTCTGCTTGCTATGCTCGCTATGCTTACCACGTCACAAAATAGGACCCCTCAAAATCATTTGCCACGGCCACGTCCGCCTCTCTATGACAAACTGACTCTGCAGCGTTATGCCCGAACCAGTGAAGCAATATCCCAAGTCCCTCATTCAAACGTTCTCATCTTCTTCTTCTCTCTGCAGTATGAAGGAACTCAACGTGGATGAACCAGTCATGATGCTGTTGATGCTGATCGTCCTCTTCAGCAGTGATAGGCCCGGTTTAGTGGCAGCGGCTGCTATCCAGGCGCACCAGGAGCATTGCCTCCATCTCTTGAGGTAAGTCAGAAGTCAGTATTTTATCCAATTAAGAATACTTAGAGATAGAGTAGAACGGGAAAAATAATCTTAAAAAATTATACACGTCTAAATTTTTCATATTGTGAGCACAGGTATAACTGGTTGTCTGTACTACTGAATGATCGTAAGATAACTTTATACTTATTTGGATGGAGTCCCATTCCTCTGTAACAATAACAGTAAAAAGTAATCATTAAGGCAATGCACAGAGCAAGCTTCAGCACTGGATAGAAGTATGCAGCATCGCTCTGTAAATATAGACATAGCTGTAGATAAAGACTTGCCTTAAAGTTTGATATAAAATAAAATGAATAAAGATAAAAACTATCCATTCCCTATACAAAAGGATCTACATGGAATGGCGTTATGGAGCTCACAACACGAGCATCCTCTACCCTAAGTTGCTTTATAAACTAACCGACCTCCGAGAGCTGAACGACCAACATACTGAGTACAACCTGAAACTTGCCAAACAAGAGGTAAGTGAAAGAGAGATTTCTTGCTATATTGTTGAACTTACCCTTCATTATACTGATAATACTTCCAGTGCTACAGGTGAGGTGTTCATCAAATTATAAAAGTCACATATCTGTTCCAGGTGGCAGAGATTCAAATGCAGCTGGGGCGACTTAACCTAAATCCCTACACCGAATGGCCAAGTATCATGCAAATGCATCAAAATTTTACTCAAACAACTCTACCAAATCCCCTGGCTGATGTAGTGCTTCTTCAGCCATCTGACCAGTCAGTCACATCTAACAGTCCAAAGATGCAGTCCCATGCCCAGCAGTCTTCATCAACTTTAAACCAAGGGAATTTGAATGCTCAGGAACAGAGTAGCAGTATGCCAGCAATGTCTGAAACTGGGTCTAATATTCCCTCCACAAATCCACTTGCATTTCTTGACTTTGATCAATTAGCCAACAACCCTAGTTTTCAGCGAATGATTATGCAACAGTTCCAAAAGTCTATCATGAATGTTTTGAGTGCCCCAAATTTTGGCTTGGGGAACTATTTTCCTGAAGGTCACAATCTGCAACAAACACAAGCAGCCAACAGCTCCCAACAGCAACAACAACAACCACAGCAACAATCACAACAGATATTGCAACAAAATCAACCTGTCCCTGCAATGTTACCCTCCCAGCAAATAAATCATCCAGCACAGTCACAACCCCCCCAGCAAATAAATCATCCAGCACAGTCACAACCCACATTGCAGCAACAAACCCCAGGGCAACAGCTACAGCCAAATCTGTCTGGACAGATAAGAGAGCCAGGTGACGTTTCACTCAGGCAGACGCCAACAGCACTCATGACTCAGCTTGACCAGCTGCAGTCTGGCCAGTCTTCTAGCTTGCTAAATACTCCTCAGCAATCTCAAGCTTTCGAACAGTTTGAACAACTAATGGGTAGCTCGGATAACTGCAACTTATTTGGAGACCAAAGCCACCAATTGATGGTGCAATATCAGCAACATCTTCAGCAACAGCAGCAGTGTCACCAACAGCATCAGCTCCACCAGCAGCAACAACTCCACCAGCAGCAACAACTCCACCAGCAGCAACAACTCCACCAGCACCAACAACAGCTTCACCAGCAACAGCAGTTCCCACAACAACAACAACAGCTCCCACAAGAGCAGAACCAGCAGCAGCAACAACAACAACAACAGCTGTTCCAGCAGGAGCCACGACAGCAGCATCAGCAAACGACCAGACAGGAACAGCGTCCCATGGGCCATCAACAACCGTTGCAAGAGTCTATGACTGTCATACCAAAACAGGAACCAACCACTCCTCCTCCCGAGTTCCTTCAAATGATGTACCCACTGGCTGACAATCAGTCTCCTGCTCTTTCATCAACCCACAATCCTTTACAGCAACAGCACCAACACTATGCACATCAACATTCTTCCACTGCTCATCCATCTCCTGCCCATTTATGCCAGACACAACAACATTTTAATATTCTAACCCAAGGGGAAGATGGAGCTCCTGCAAAGCGAAATTCTTTAACAGATGCAAGTGGTCTCAATCAGTTTCGAAATATGCTCGAAGAATTCGCAACACTAAATGATCCAAGCCACCTAGAAAAAGTAAAGCAGCTACTAGGACCCGACCTTGTAGCTTCATTGCAACAAAAGCTAACAGCATCAAGCAACGCACCATCTCAAAATCTACCCCATTCCCAACAACAAACATCTTTCCAGCATCCAGTGTCACCGTCACACCTGCCTCCAACATCTGTGTCACAGCAAATGCACCATCACCCAGATCAGTCACAGCTTTACGCAGTTCAGAGTGGATTGCAATATTTCCCTGGAGGGCCATATCCAGCACAGCAAGCTGCAGACCCCACCGTAGCTGTCGGTAGTTCTAATTACTCCCCAACCTCCTCAACCCATAACCTTGCACCACCAGTACTATATGGATCACAGCCAGATTTTGCCAGTCCCTGCCACAGCCAGCAACACTCAACGCCGCGATCCTCATTCAACGCTGGGGACAGCAGCGCAGTTGTGTTTCAGTATCCAGATATGCTGAACAATACCCCATCATCAGATTAGTTTACGCGAATGACTAGAGGCTCTACAATGTGCTCCCATTAACACGTTTTAAACTTACCTGAAACTCAAAAATATTATTCGAAACTCATCGGTCTATTAGAACTGAAGTAATCTCTGCTACGTCTTGGTTTCCAAGATCTTGAACTTCATTTTTAGGGTTAAACATAAATTACAGGACATCCTGGTTCAGACTTGATCACTTTAACCCTAACTTTTTATTTCTTCTGATACTTGAAATTTTATTATGTTCAGGGCCTTTCAAATGTTACTTTCTTCTCAGTATTTTTGCTACTACTGTTCTACAGAGCCCAGCGTTAATTACACGTATTTACACCTAAATTCATCAATAATGACCCATTCCTCCAATAATTTTCAAAGATGAGCTTACTCTCACCAACATACTTAAACAACTCACAAGACATCCATTTTCTTGCCATCAGGACTTGATTGAAGATTTACGAACGTCTAACAAGAAGAGCAAAGCACCTCGGTGGCGTGATCGGTATGGTCTTGACCTGCCGCCTCGGTGGCCGCGAGTTCGATTCCATTGAGCTGTCAGAGATGTGTATTTCTGGTGATAAAAGTTCACTCTCGACGTGGTTCGGAAGTCACGTAAAGCCGTTGGTCCCGTTGCTGAATAACCACTGGTTCCGTGCAACGTAAAGACACCATACTAACCATAACAATAACAACAAGAAGGGCTAAATAAAAAGACAGGCACTGTAGGTACTTAGTCCAAAAGGAGTTTCGTAAGACGCTGCTAACCCGCAGAACACGAGCCAAGAGAAAATTACAGGCCATGAAGCATTTTTTTTTTTTTCTAAATTTCTGGAGGCAAAGACTGCAACTTGTAATTTTACCTTTGAATAAATTGGTACCAGCAGAATAAATCACTATATCGCTCCAAGCTGCGACGTACGCTGTCTTCTACACACACATATACAACTCCGTTGTATAATACCTAATGATACAGATATTCGTTAAATAGCGAATTTCGACGAAATCTTCCAAAATACGACCCTCGTAAAACGCAAACGCTATTTGGTATTGCCAATATTGTAACTGTGATATAATTTTACCCGATATTATTTTCTTTTATTGTACTACTATATGTAATGTCAATAAATTTATACAAAGATTCCATGGATATTTTGTTTTCATTTTAGTTTTTTTCAGGGCTGTCAATTAACTGATTTCTTCCGCTGCAATATTTGATACTAACTTACTTAAACTATAAAAAAATGATAGCAAAATATGGTAAGATAAGAGAGTATCGATACTGGCCCTAAGGATGTTGCGTGCAGTCCCTGAGCTTGGACCAAGACGTCCTCTTATATAGGATCAAAATGGCTAAACGCAGAGTCGGTAGAATCATACCAAAGGAGCATGGAATAGATATATAAGTATAAGATCGTGTTTGCAAAGGAGAACTTTATCAACGAAGCCATTGCTTATACCGTAGCTAAATTAGACTTTTGACAAAACTAGTGTATGAAAATGACAAAACTGCGTCAAACTAACCCGTGGTATACTCAATGAATCATTCTTCACTTGCGTAACCAGAATTCGTTACTCGATCGGGCTGATACATAACACACATATGGCGAACTATACTCTGTTTTTGTCCATCTGTACAGCCTCCTGTGATAGTGGCGCATGGTAACACTGCGTCCCGGGCTTTAAATGGTTACGCAATGTGTAAGTTTTAGGTTAATAAAAGGATAATCTGGGTGTACATTTGCAACTGAAAAGTGTTTTAATAATTTACTGTATGCGAATTACACCGTTAATATTCGAAATAGGATATTATTTAAAGCCCGGGAGGCAGTGTTACCATGCGCAAACACCGCAGGCGGATGGACAGGTGGAAAAAAAAAACAGAGTATAGGTACAGTAAGTTCCAAAACTGAAGCGACAAATTCAGAGAATTTCGTTCGAAATTCACTAACTGGCAACTACAACTCGTAGCTAAAAAATATATTTTTTTTCTACAGTGAAACCTTTATCAAGCAAAATAAAGCTAACATATGATGCCACAAATATCAAATCTATGATACTTATAACAATCATAAGAAAAAATACGGTAATAGTAATTATTTTAAAGTATAGCAATTACTTCAAAAACTATAGAAACGAAACAATTTGAAATTCTCGTTCAACACAGAATTACCAACATTACCAATGTATATTTCGAGCAATGTGGAAACAAATATTTAATATTATAGTGTATTATCAATTATTTTAGCCACGAAGATGCATAAAACCATGCAATTATCAATTAGAATGTGAAAGGAAAATCTCCGCGACATTAAACATAATCAACCATGAATGCACTAGATTCAATGGAGAAGTTGGGGGTGGTTGGTAGTTCTGATTCTAGCTTCTGGGACCGAGCATAAAACACCATCTTCGAGAAAGGCTCTAACCTCTGCTGCTACCTTCAGGTGACTAGGCCTAGTTCCGGGCATTGCAAGGCTTACAATGCAGGGCCACTGTCTGTTATTTAGGCAAAGATAGAACCTTCAGGACCGACACCAGAACCGTGTCCTTGCACTGGGAAAACAGACTCGCTATATAAAAATAAGAAAGTCGGTCGCAAGCAACCAGAACATCCGTAAAATCACCATCTGGTTAAGTAGGGAGACGACAGACAACCCCCCCCCCCCCACCCCCCCCTTTCTACCTCTACCCACAATACTAACTCCACCTTTTTCACTTCTACCTACTACCTCAAATCTTCGAATCATATCCCAACCGTGAAATTTAAGACTGAATTTGCGTAAGTGGGCGTATCATAAGGGAGTGATATCACCCAAATTCATATTTCCACTGACAACCAGTAATCCGTTCGATCCATGCAGTCAAGTATTATTGCATAACAGAAATTTATGAGTTTTTTGTAGATATATATATATATACATATATATATATATATATATATATATATATATATATATATATATATATACTATATACAAAAAAACTCATAAATTTCTGTTATGCAATAATACTTGACTGAATATAATATATATATATATATATATATATATATATATATATATATATATATTATATATATATATATATATATATATAAAGAAGCACCCGAGCATGACCAATAGGCCTGTGCTCGATTCTTAAAACAGACTTGGTTATCCTTATAGATAAAAACGTCCTGAGAGAGAGAGAGAGAGAGAGATGGGAGACGAGCGAGAGAGAGAGAGAGAGAGAGCTTAGAACAGGGGATACTCTAATTAAAATAATGCTCGCCAAGCAATATTCACACTCCGGATCGTATGGACAAGAATAGTCTCACTTATGCACTGAAAAACAAAAAAGGTGGAAACCTACGAAAATACTTGTTTGGTGCGACCCTGAACGCAATTCTGCATGCAAAAATTTGCTCAATCGAGAAATTCCATGAAATTATTAACTAACAAGCTTAAAATATATTTGCCTTGATTCTTGAAATAGGCCTAACCCTGTAACCAACGCTAAACGCGCACATAACTTGGATTTCGTTTTTTTTTTTTTTTTTTTTTTTTTTTTTTACACCAACTTGTCTTATTTATATTTCATTTAATCAGATGCTAAACTTCTCTGTGCTTTAGCAAAAGGAATCATAATAACTTTCGATATAACGCCATAAAAGTAGAAAGTTAATTTACAAATATTAGGCCAATGCTTATGCTCACGGTTCCTGCTGCCACTCTATGGTGAACACTTCATATCACACTTTGAAAGCCGCACAAGTTTCTTTGGGGAAATTCTTTTTTTTTTCTTTTAACAACAATTACTGAACTAACATTGATCATTCACTGGGGAAATACTTTGTGCGCTTATACAGTTAATCACTGATACGTATTATCAGATAAATAGGATGACAATAATTGGAATAAAATATACTAACTGGCAACCCCATGAGTTTCTAAAGAAGTACGATCAATTCTGAGATTTGTCGCTTCACTTCTGGAACTTACTGTACACAACGCATGATCGATATTGTTTACCTGTTAGAATGCGAAAACTAATGCTTAAATCATCGAGAATAATTGATCCAGGATAGTTTATGGAGTAAAATGAACAGCATTCAATGGTTTTATTTACTACTCCGCTATAATCATAAACAACCTTTTCACACCATGTTATCACAAACTGCATGATTTACCCTTCAGAGGAATCTGTCCCCCATTAAATACCTTAAAATGATCCACATAATTCTTACATAGTTTAATAGATAGGTAGGATCATAGACAGACATAAAGCTAACAGTACTTGGAAGCCTTAAAAGAGGACGAAACGATGGAGCTACAAAATTGATAAATTAGGCTAATAGCTAGTACTATGTATCAAGAATAGAAAAGACTATTCTAAGTTGCTAACCATTGCAGGATAATATTGTGATTAAAGGCTGACATTTCCAATGAGCAGAGGAAAACTTGAACGAAGCAGACAAAGTACGAAAGAATCTAATCATTTACAGCTAGAAAAGGATTGTCCTACTTCTCTCACATTGTCTCACTTGAGGCTCAAGGACTTTTTATAGATATCTGACCTTGTCTCATCCCTTTGCCTGACGAAAACATCAACCTTTACCCCGGTTGCACGATTCCTTGTTGTTTAGGAGATTTAATTCCGAGTATATACCACTAAACGATATTATTTGTTATGCTTTACACCCATAGATAAACTGAAATGGAACCACTCACCTTTCATCTAGACAATATAGTACAACAAATAATAAAATTTATCAGTGATGTATTTGTTGCATCAGTTTCGGACAATTGTGTTAGAGTTCCGTGTTATTTTGCTGCTATTCTGGAAAATTTTTCACCCGTAAAACCAAAGTATTTATAAATTTAAGCTAAAATTAGAATTATTAATAAAAATCATAATTTATACAGTATTAAGAAGCGCTATTGATCGATAAATTATATCTTTATTTCAATAATATCCAGATCGTAACCCGGTTGTAATTTTCAAGGCTGTAAATGCGCAGTGCGAACAGAGGACCAAAAGACATTTGTTTATATTGTGCACCACTTGGTAAATCAATCGTTTTGATGAATTTCAGGTATGGATCACGTTGTCTGTGGTATTTCAGAGTGGTTAAAAGTTTCTAGTGATGTTTTGCAAGTCAGTGTGGAATAAAAACAGTGTTGCATTTAACTGTTTCTTCGTCGAGTAGCAGCAGCAGCTCGGGTTCTAAACTTGTCAGTGGGATCTTAGCGTAAATAGTGGGTAGTACCTACTACTTGTTGTGCTTCTTTAAGTTTTTTCCCTATTATTTAAGTGTTCTCTTCATGTTTTTACGCAATACTCAGTAAACAAGAAAAAATCCAAAGGATTTTTAATATTAGTGTGGGGACGAAGCCCCCCTGCTGGCCAGTGTTAGTATAGGTACCTAGGTAGGTACGTACTTGTGCAAATTGCGGAAGGGTGTCAACACGGTAGGTTATCTTACCAATCTTATTATAATTATTATCATTAATAATAATAATAACAACATTAATAATTCTAATAATATCGTTATGGGCATATCCCTCCACTGGGGTAGTTTAAATCACCAAAAATTATGGTTGATCTACGTTATTGGTGACGCCTACCTAGGGTTAAACACTGCATGGCCTGCATCAGGCCAACGACGATCAATGCATGCCACCCTCTGAAAAAGTACATTATAACGCGTCCTGACAATGGAGATGGGCATCAGTCGCGACGAGTTGTTGGTGAGAAACGGAGCTAAAGACTTCTACTCTCCTTTCGAAGTAAAGTATTTTCTCCAAAGTTAGAAATTAAGGTAAGGCCTAATTTTAAGATTTAAACAGGGTAGTGAAAAGGGTGGCCACGGCAGTGGAAATCTCACCAAAACGCTTTAGAAATTTTTACTTAGCCTATGATTAAATAACTTTGAAGATTGATGCCATCTCGATGTTTACGGAGTCGCTTGTGTCAACAAACTTCCCATTTCCTGTGATAAATTCGCATACCACCTGTACCCACAGATGCTGGGGCACTTTCATCACAACAATCGGAACACGGTCCCTTACCAGGACGTTTTTAAGTAAACAACTGTTTTGGTAGAAGACGACGACGAAGCGTGCACTTTAATAATTTTTAAAATAAATATTAAAACATCAATATTTTACATATTTATGATGATTAATTTGAAAATATTCGTTATTGAAAAAGTAACTCTATTCTGACTCAAATTTAAGTAATTATTTTTTGGAATTAGAACGTTCTTTTAAGGTCGTGTATTATGATGTCATGACATCTTGACTTTCGTACCTATTGTAAATAATTGCTATACTCAACTTTCTTGCAGAACAGTTTACCAGTTATTCATGCAGATTGTTATCAGCTATTCATGTAAATGTTATAATCGTAATGTGCATATAGATCTTTATTATTTACTTTTTGGATATATGAAGATGTTTTACTGCCGGATTACCGCCGTAGTGTGACGCAATCGTTTTCGGTCCCTGGGCCTCTGTCTCTTTTCGCACCATAAGAAATTATGGGGCCGAATTTGCAATGACCAGAAAGTCGTTAAAAGAGGAAAGTTAGCATTGAGGGGCATATGTTTTGAGTGAGCAAAATACAAATTTATTCAATAGCCTAGCTAGCTTGTAAAAAATACTTGATTACAAAAAACTTGATTGACAACTAAGCAGCTTACCTACTATGGGTTTCAGAGACAGTGCAAGCACGTTTTTGGGCAATACCTATTTCTGTAACGGACACTCGTATCAGAACGAGATTTTGCTATAGTGCATTACGCCCAGTGCCGTAAATTATTAGGGTATCGTGAATCACTAATCGTAAAGAATAACGACACTTGTTCTTGTACCAAGAGACAAAAACTCCTTTATCCAGAAATGGATACGAACACGCGTAGAAAGCTCCACCTAACCTCTCCTCCCCCCCTCCATCGCCACCCATTTCCTTCTTCCTTCCTTCGCCTTCCTCTCTCTCTCTCTCTCTCTCTCTCTCTCTCTCTCTCTCTCTCTCTCTCTCTCTCTCTCTCTCTCTGTTGCCATTCGGTATGTGTTCACCCTCCAAACTGGGTATAAGACTTACACAAAACGTGGAAATTGGTTAAATTAGGCTATGTATTGGAAGTATATATACGTAAATATTAAAGCAATTTTATCATTATTGCATTACTATGACAACTAGAATTCATGGAAACAGTTTATAATAATGCATCGGCGTATGTGTGAAGCTCCACTAATGTGGCAACGATGATTTTGCCATTCTTAGCATGCAAGCATTAAAGGTTACGTTTATTTCTGGCATACAGTTATTAAAGAAAATCAAAATACTAATATAGACTTAAATCAATGAAAAGTGCTAGAAAAAAAAAACATTATTATCCACTTATCTGTAGTCTGTTCCTCTATGGTTTTCGGCAGCCAGATGTACGACAAGGTTAGAAACATTGGATTGTATTTACTTTAGAAATATCTGTAATTTTTCGGGGTAATTTGGTTGCCAAAAAGGGATAATAGACTTGAAATAAATTAACATTTTTTAATAAAGTAAGGCTGAACTAAATAACGAGTAAAGTAAACAATTTAGGTAATAAAATTTAGCAGTGTCGTCGTTTGCTGTTCGTAATTGTGTTTGTGGCGCGCGTACTTAGGAACCAGGAACAGCAACTTGTTTAAAGTGCAATGTGGAGTGAATTGAGACCAAAATGTGTATAATAACAATCAAATAAGCACTGTGGAGTTTAGTGATGTCAGTAAGGATAAAAACCCCCGATTACAAGGTTAAAATGAATTCAGTTCAAACCATGACCCCGGGAATAAAAAGTTTCATACTTTCACTAATATAGGCAACAAAATGTTGTTTTATTGTGCTGATTACAACTGCAATCTTGAGTAAGATCAATAAACGTTACATATATCCGCTAACATTGTTCAAATGAGTGCTGGGAAGGCTGGGAAAGATGGTGGATAGTCCGTGAACAGACCCTTCCATCCACACGGTAACCGCCATATTGGATTTCAAACCTGCCTTGAAAACATATTTTACGAAGAGTGTCACATGCTTATTTTAGTTCGTATGAGTCTTTCATATATCACATTATGTTGACGAAACTTCAATCTTTTGAATGGTATGCTAAGAGTTGTAATTGCATTCTTGTTTCACCAATTAAATATCGAGTGAATAAGACCCGTCCAGCGTGATGAGGGTTGGTCGTCCGTGATTTTTTACCCTAATAAGGTAAACAACCGAGTGGACTGGCCAACTCTCCGACTACCGCGGATTTGGCCACACTCCGAAAAAGTACTTTAACGCGTCCTGACACCGGAGATGGTCATCAGTCATGAGTTGTTGGTGGTGATAACAGGAGCTCAAGACCTCTACTCTCCTTTCGAATTAAGTATTTTCTCCAAAGTTAGAAAAAATAAGGCCGTATTTTAAGATTTAAACAGAGGGTAATGAAAAGTGGCCAACGCAGTGCACACTACCCCAAAATGCTTTCAAAATTTTTACTTACGATTAAAAAAGGTTAGAAGATTGACGCCATCTCGATGTTTGCGGAGTCGCTTGTGTCAACAAACTTCCCATTTCCTGTGCTAAATCTGCACACCACTTGTACCCATAGACGCTTGGGCACTTTCATCACAACAATCGTAAACCCGACCTCTAACCAGTACTTATCTAAGGGAACTACGGCATTCTTTGCGGCGTTTTGCGCTCTTCAATTGTTTACCAGTGTTGTCAATTGGTATGTGTTTACCCTCCAAACTGGGTATAAGACAAATAATTGAAATTAGCATATCTATTTGTAGTATATATACATATTACAGCAATTTTATCATTACTGCATTACTATGGCAACTAGAATTCATGGAAACAGATTGTAAATGCATTGGCGTATGTGTGAAGCTCCACTAGATTGGCAACGATGAGTCTTTTTGCCATCGTCTGCTTGTACTTCAGAAATAGCTGTATTTTTTGGGGGTTAATTTGGTTGCAAAAAAGGGATAATAGTCATGATTTAAATAAACATTTTGAAGTAAAGTTAAACTAAATAATGAATAAAGTAAACAATTAAGGGAATAAAGCTTTCCACCCCATAAACCGTGTACTCGTGTCCTGCTCGTAACTGTGTTTGTGGAGTGAGTGCTTAGGAACCAGGAACAGCAATGTGGTTCAAGTGCAATTTGGTTCATGTGCAATTTGGAGTGAATTAAGACCAAAATGTGTATAATTACAATCAAATAAGCACTGTGGAATTTCAGTTGTGATGGCAGTAAGGATAAAACCACCGATTAGGTACAAGGTAAAAATGAATTCAGTTCAAACCATGACCCCGGGAATAAAAAGTTTCATACTTTCACTGATATAGGCAACAAAATGTTTTTTTATTGTGCTGATTACAACTGCAATCTTGAGTAAGATCAATAAACATTACATATATACGCTACATTGTTCAAATGAGTGCTGGGAAGGCTGGGAAAGATGGTGGATTGTCTGTGGTTAGAACGGCCAGCCACACGATTGCCGCCATATTGATAATATACCTGAGGCGGTAAACAAGGGTTCGCGCATGCGCAATTCACAGCCGTACCAATATCTATTGCAATCAGGGATACGGCTGCCGTACCAATATCCAGTTCGTATTTAAAATGACAGAAGAAAATATCGGGCCAAAATGGGTAGCCTAGCCTAGTCAAGCTGTGTGTTACCTATAAGCCACACAATTCAGGAATGCCATCGGTTCCTCTTATTCATCTTGCTAAAAGTTAGCCCAGTAGCCTGGCATAGTACTCTCCGGGATAGCCTGTATCCTAACATGAGGAAGAATGCAGCATCATTACTTAAAGGGGTTGAACCTTCATAACCCTTTGCGCTCAAATTGCTCTTGGCATATAAGCTATTCACCTTAGTTTTGGGAGGCTGAAGGCAGTGGTTCAGTGGTAGCAGGAAGTTTTTTTGCCCATGGAACATTTGAGTTTGTGTAAGGTTAGGGGCTCCAAGCAATAAGAAGGTGGAGCTACTCCTTCCTTTTGTCCTGTCAGATAGATATATTGCATTGTCAAAAATGAAGTACTCCTGTACTTCACCTTGAGGAATGTAGCCACACTTTTCCTTAGGGGAGGCCATTGGGAGGATCGTTCAGTAGTGGGAAGTTGGTTACCTGTTCTGAGGAAGTGTCATATCAACTTCCTGGAGCTGATAGCTGTCTTTCTGTCCCTCAGAAAATAGTAACTAACGAAAGGGACTCACATTTTGTTGGTTCTAAACAATATAACTGCAGTGCCAGATATCAAGAGGTTGGGCTCAAACTCAGCCACTCCCAATGCAGTACTAATGCTATATGGCTTATGGATGGCTCAAGCAAGGCAATAGTACTTGTCTGTATTTCACCTGATGGCTCTCTCAATGTAATAACACTCAAGTGAGTGGATGTTGGACAAACACTAGTTTCAATTAATTGGTCTCAGGCTTCTACTTCTGGAAGTGAACCTGTATGCCACATGTGAGAATCATCAACTTCCAGTGTGTCTCTGAATCGGGACAATCAGGCAATAGCAAGAGATGCATTCCTTGAAGACTGCAACAAGTGGAGGATGATACTAAACATCTTTCTGTTATTATCCTAGATTTTAGAAGTTTTGAACAAATTGCTAACTTTCAACAGAACTGCTTACTTAGTAGCCCCAAATTGGCCAAACAGTTATCGTTACCTTTTGCTTGAACAACAGGTGAAGAAATTAGTTCCATTACATTCAAATATTCCATCTCAGACAGTAGGAGGTAAAGTTGTTTATGCATCCTCCTTTCTGAGCCAAGACCCTAATGTGTGGATTTTTTAAATCGGTCTACCATGCAGACTATTCACCCAACATTGCTGGTACCTAGTGCGAAAACTAGACTGTCTGTCCGACAGTACCTGTTTGTATGGAAGGTGTGATTAGATTACATTCATGAGAGCCTATTTCAAATATGTTGAAATAGTTCTTCATTTTCTTATATATCTCTTGAGGACTGGTGCCTTGCTACTACAACAATCATGGCATACAAGGGGCCATTGTCGGAACCCATTCTTTATGGTTTTGTAATTGATTGTAATATAGAAATTGTTAGTACTTCCCTTTTCTGGTCTTTGCATTGCAAAGACTGGCTTCTGCAAGGCTTTCCATTACCTGGTCCCTGAATAAGGTGCTTTCAGTAGGCCTAATACAGCTAAGTGCAACTCATAAGCTCCAAAAGGCAATCTTCTTGACTGCTTTAGCATCAGGAGCGCAGGTTAGTGAACTGGGCTCTCTTAGACCCGGACAACATTACATCATTCATACATCTACCATATATGCTGGTGTTTAAGGTGACCTTTCAACTTTAAAAATCTCCCCCAAAATGCGAGTTTGTCTTACACAAAAAAAGTCTCCCCCAAAATGGGAGTTCATCTTATACACACCAAGTATTAAAAGCAAACTTGAAGTGTCAATAGTTGTGTTAATAGTTAACTACCATCACAAATATTGACACTGTTAACAAAACAACTGGTAAAAATGGTACAAACCGTAGGTAATTCAACTGAATCACCAGTGACACAACTATAAATAATGTAAACACAACTGTAATTACAGTAATTACGAAGGTAATTACCATAATTATAGGTTAGGATGAGTGAGCTCTCACGTTGTTACTAGCTTCATCCAGAGTACTGTTATTGTAAGGCAATAGTATTAGACAATTTTGTAATTGATACTTATTATACAATTCCCTTTTAACAGTGATAGATAATTTGAAGTTACCGAAAGGGTAAATCAGGGTAGTCTTAACTTTCTTGTTCACGAAACATAGCCATGTTCCTAGTTCCCAGTCGTGCTTGACTTAGGAGCCTTGTTGTTTACTAAAGCCAGTATTTCCTTGGTAGTATTTTAGAATCAGACTAAAGGGCTATGTAATATTGATGATTATCCAGTTATACCATAATATCGGGGTTCTTTCTGATTTTAAAGGAATACTTAGTACTTTCATGCAGATCTACTTCCAATGGGTATTACTCTTCCAATAGTGACTTCACAGGGCATTGAGCATTTGTTGTGATGGTTCCTGTAGAGTTTTCATATGGGAATACGAAAGTATGTTTTCATAATGGTGAGGTTTGCCAAACATTTTAAAATCTTAAAGATACTGATTTTACACATTTTTTGGTACGATAATTCCGATAATTATTGATTTTGTTTATATACCAACTAACTTACATCTCCTGATAGTGTTATTTAGGTAATTTAATAAATTGGGGGTCATCTTAGGTAAACCATGAGTACCTGAATCAGACATAATGTTTTATCCAAACCTACATTTTTACATGAAAAATGGGCTGTCATCTTATCCACTAAGCCACCTTATATGCCGGCATATACAGTAGCTGTCATTTATTACTGTCTCCTGGCCCATCATTCCTGGCCAAGAATGAGAACCTTGTAAAGAGAAAATCCCTTATTCTGTTAAGGGAACTTGCCATATCTTGGATAAAACATTATGTCTGATTCAGGCACTCATGGTTTACCTAGATGATATGGCAAACATCCCAGACGGTCCGCTTTTTCTATACCCAGGCACAAACAAACCATTCTCTGTACAATGGCTGAGAATTATTTAAGTGTTCCTCATTAAAAAGGCAGATCCTCACTCATTTCCTCAGTCGTGTGACATCTGGAAAGTAAGTAGGTACATCGCTGGCTTTCTTAGAAAATGTTTCTTTCAAAGAAGTCTCTTGAGTGTACTTGGCGGTCATCACAAGTAGTATTCCTAAAACACTATTGCCATGAGCATAAACAAATTTGACTACAATGTGTATCATTAGGTTGTATGGTAACACCTGGCCCCATAGATGGTTTGATGGAAAACCAGGGCCCTTTTTGATTTGTGTTCATGCTGAGATATTGCCTGGAAAGATGCCATAATCCTGCAGCCAGACCCAGCTTATTTGGGTAATTCAACTTAGAACTGCAAGCCTTTACATTTATATATGTATAGGTTTCAAGTGTTTTTTTTTCGGCTTTGTTGCCAAACTCCAATGGGTATCTGGAAGAAAGAATATGGTTGATATAACTTCTGATTTCACCTTGGACTGAAATTTTATCTTTGTCATTGAGATTGATTTATTAGGAGTTAAGCCATTTTGTTACCTTTCAATTTCTTTTGTAAGCTTTTTTGAGGACGAACAGCAGCAAACTCACCCACTGCCTGAAGAAAAACCATGGGTTTGAGGTGAACATTTATCTTGCACAGACCTGGCATCATGTTGTTGCCACAATGGTGTGTGAAGGATGAAGGAAGATCTTAGGCAGTCTTGGATCCTTTATATTCTGTCATTGTGCCAACATGTACTGATCTGGCTGGGATCCCCCAGTAACTCCATTGCGGACTCACAGCAGCTACCAGAAATATGTTTTACATACATCAAAACCTGTTTGTTGCATCAGAGATAAGTTATGTATTATTTTTGTTATTACTTTCGAACAGTCATTCCAAAGAAAGTGACAACAAATACAGAAGGTTAACAGTGAAACTATGGTTTAATTTTCTAGGTATAAATGCATGTGTAGGCGGTACATGTTATAATAATAAGGTAATAATTTACAGAGAAGCTACCAATTTTCAAAAAATAGATTTGATTTGTAATGGATAGTAAATTATATTAAACCATTGCTGATGAAGGAAAGCTAGCAGGTAAAGAACAGTTCTTCTCAGCAGACAGGAAGCTATGTGTTTCATTATTTAGTAATTGAAAGGAATTGAATTTTAAGTATAACTGATAAACTAGATAATTATGCTAAACACAATTTCTGTCTCATGTGACTTTTACTATGAGAATTTCAGAAGGTAATAAAGTAGAATCACTGCTATATTGATTGCTCAAATGTTTACAGAATTAAAAGTGGTGTGTTAAGGTTAAATCAATGTGTAGAATGTTTTACACTGCAACTCTTATGTACTTTTAGCATCTTGAGTGAGGTACAGGTATCAGAAATCTTTTCCCTACATCATTTATTATGCATACGTGGTAATGTATTTCAGCAACCTAAAGAACTGACATTCATACAACATCTTTGACCTTATTACAGTACGTACAGATCTTGAAAGATTCAGAGAAGGATGTGTCAACAGTAACAGAAGTGATTCATATCCTGTCATGCTCAGAAATGTGCCTTGCAGTTGTTTCTTTTTTATTTTTGTTTGTATTAACCCCCTTTAGTTGCCATGACTTGTTTTAGATATGGAATTTTAAAAATATTTATAGCAAATATAAGATGTTAAAGCATTATGAGTAAGCAGTAGTGAGATCTCCAGTTTCTTTGGTCAGGTTCATGATGTGGTTTTTATATGGAAGTTTTCTAAGGTTTTGTTTAAAGAAAAAGTGACTACTTGGTTAGGAGCTGTGGGCGATGCAATGGCCTTAAGGGGTTTTCCAGTTGTGGCTATACTGTCGTGAAGTGACTTAGCCCTGTAAACACAGGTTCTGGTGTTGCGTGGTTTTGCATTTTTTTATATTTTGTGGTTTGCTTTTGGAGCTTGTTGTGTGTATTTTGTAACAAAAAACTGGATGTGCATCTATTATCATTTACTGATGAATAGAACTACGTACTATAGATGTTATTTAGAATACACAGAGTGAAGGGAAAGTTTTCAAAAAGTTGCATTATTAGGGAATGATATTAAAAGGGGTTTCATGGTTAGTAAGCCAAAGCACCGAAAGCTAAAGTTTTTCTTCTGTTAGTTTTGAACAGGATTTGCTGTAGAAAGGTGATATACACAGTCGGTTATGTTTTTTATACATAGAGCATTTAGGATGATCCAGGCTACTCGAGCTGTTATAATCCAGAAGTATTGTTGAAGAGGATCTTCTTTCTTTGTCATTTTGATGGTGGTGACCTTTATGGAATATTTATTCTAAGTTGCTCCATAGTAATAATGCAGATTCCCATGATTGAGCATCTTATTTATTGAGGCCACTTTAGTTTTGTATTCTGTGTTTGTGCAGCCATACATATCTTTTTTTCTGTTGGAGAAGTGTCATACAAAACCAAACGAATTTTTCTTGAAATTCTTTGCTTGAAAATGTCATGCAAAGTGTGCATTAGCCAGAAGCTTATTGGAATCCACCAGATCTTAAACGGGAAAAACTGATTGGTGGGAGATATTCATTGCCTTGAGAACTGCAGAATGGACAGAGTGAGATACTTGAATGACAGCATTCCTGTGTCTCTCCCAGATTGGGTGATAGATGTGTCAATAGCTCACTTTTTTTTTTTTTTTTTTTTTTGTTTTTTTTTTTTTTTTTTTTTTTTTTTTTTTTTTTTTTAATCAGAAGTTCAAATGAAAAAACTGATGCGTAATTTTGATATTCTCGAGTACTTTCTACATTTTTGTTGCTTAGAAATTTACAATGGATGTAGTATTAACTAGATAACCATGAGGTTGAATAAAGATATCACAGTTTATCAGTTGATGTGATTAAAAGTGCTCTGTGTTTGATAGTCTTTGATAACAGCTAAAGGACAATATTACATTCTGTAGTACTGGACAGTATTATGTCCAAGGAGTGTATCCACTGATACAGCAGCAATATCACACAATTTTAGTGGAAGATGAAAGACTTGTAGTGACAGTGATTGATTTCATCAGTGAAAAGGTAGCAGTGTTTATCTATGTAAGATCTGATTTGCTTTCCCTTCGACATGGTTAAATTGCTGTTTAAAGCCACAGCATTTGGAAAGTGTATTACATTATTTCAAAAAGTAAAATCAAGATATATATACATGGAGTGGTACTAAACCTATGATGTGTTTTTTGTGAATTTAAAATTCTGATTATAAGGACCTGTAGTGGGTGACCAGAATAACGAGAATATTCCAGACATATTTCAGGTTGGCAATAGTTAATGATGAATATTTACTATCAGTGAGTGCTGTTAAGGGGAGGAAACCCTTTCACTGATGTAAGTTGTATGTTGCTGTACTGATTTTTTGCTCCAAGCTGTTGTCCCCTGAATGTCTTGTCATTCATAGCCTGTTGATGCAATAAATGCTCTTTGTAATTTGTCACAGAAAAAATAACAAATATCCATAATCTTGGATTTAATTGCATGTTCCCATTCTGAAAACTGCATCTGTTAATTATTGATGGTTTGCATTCCAGTGGAAAGGACAGATGAAGAGCATGGGCTCTCACTTATCTCAGACAACCCTTTGTAACATGATTTGGTTGCATTGCATTGTGACCAATCATAAAAGGAAACTCCAGGCAGTTATAACTCAGTGCCTCAACATCCTACATAATTTTTTGGCCCTAGATATGATTGCAATCCTCAGTCCTACATGAAATATCAGATGAAATATAAATCTGCAAAGTGTGATAGGAGAGATGAAATATTCAGTACTATACTCTTACTATACTCTATAATCCAAGCACTATTTAGGTGAAGTTTTGTGCTATTCATGTCACCCACACCACCTGAACACTTGAATACTGTTTTATAATTGGGCCTACATGTAGAAGTATTCTATCCAGAATTTAATGGAAGGTTTACAATTAATTTAGTCATACAAAGTTCTTAGGAGATGGCTCAACATGACTGTATTTGTCTTAATGTTATTTTGAGAGAAATTGTAATATTGTCGGATACCCCGCTACATATGTATACTCAACCTAAATTTGACAACATGATTGGGCTTGCCTAAGCATATGTGAGTTGTTTGTGTTTATGTGTGGGGTGGGGGTGTGTGTAAGGTAAGTACATACTGTAATGCTATGATCAGTTTCATTGCCACTTCTGCTTGTACCAACCTGCTGGCTCTAACCTCTCTGTGATTATCTGCAAATTTCTGATCATATAAAAAATAATTTACATTACATATTATGGATCAAATTGCATTTTCTATATGCAAAAATTTGTATGGGAAACGGTTATAAACACAAGGTCAGGTGTACCCAAGTGCTGCTTTACCTCATTCCAAAAGTTCTTTAGTTGTGTTTTTCCACTCACACTAGACATGCAAAAATGAGTGAAAGCCAGAGATATGTACTTTTGGTAGTGTTTATCAATTTATTAAATTGGTAATCTTGATATTTCTTATTTTTTCTTTACAGGCATAGTATGTGATAGATACCAAACTCAGTTTTGGGGCCAAAGTTATCATCATAGGTGACCAAGTGATGAGGCCCACACTAAGATAGGACCCAACTGAAGAGCTGTTAACTACATCTTGATTGTTACAGCAGGGAGACACCAAAGAAAAAGACAGTATTATGGAGGTTGATATAAAATCAAACAAGGTAATGTTTGTTACATAAGTAAACTTGCAACCCTGTTCTGTCATTAATGTTGATGGGGGGTTTGTATATAAACAGAAATGAGAATTACATTGTCAGTAATGAATTAATTTGAAGTTTTTGCAAATTGTCTCACTATTTATGACATTTTCTTATGCATTAGCACTGTACTCGGCTTGTTAGAGGTTTTTGATTTTCTCTCTTAATATGCATCTTCTGTACTTTGTCTGAACTCCTTTCTGGTCCATGCCTTCACTAATACCCTCATTTTATTAGATTTTTTATACCTTCATTTTTCTGTTAAACACAAGAGTGCAATGCTTGGAAGTATTCAAAGACCATGGTGGACATATGCAGATGTAGTATGTGTTATTTAGCTTTTATCAAGTTATTAATTGTTACCTTTTGCAATGAGCTCAAAGTTGATTGCATCTCTGACACTTGTGTGGTACTTAAAGTTTTATTATGTAGACTTATTGTGTGAAGAAGTAGATGATATGGAGTACCAGTTTATTTTTAAACAGCAAGACCATTTTACCATTCAAGTAAAATAAAGTTTTGGTAAATGGCTCTTTGAAGCAGTATTAAACCTCTGTTGAATTTGCATCAGTCCTGTTTCCAAGAAGACCATATCACTGGAGTGAAACTTCTTAGACTTTGAGGATTCGTAATTTGAACTATATTTGTTTGTAGTCCACAACATTATGTACGCCGCTTGTTGGTTATCAGATGGTCTTGTGGATTTTATTTGGCTTATTGTACTTTGATGTTAAGGGTTCCTCGCAATATCCCCTTTGACCATCGCTAATTTATAGCATGCCCTTTACTTTGTGTCCCTTCTCATTGGTCTCTTCTCTATTGGTGCTCACACTAAATTTATTTTGCCCCAATTTGTATATTAATAAACATTACCTTAATATAATTTATCTAGCCCTAAATCCCCAAAAACCGCACCAAAATTTACCACATTGGCAACCCTGTTACCTCCTATTCTGTCCGCCAGTTGGCAACACTGTCGTTGACAGATACGAAAACCTTCCCTCAAATCAGTTGTTAACGAGCGCCCGTGTTGTTTACATCACGGCCGCACTTTATAAATTTCCTTAAACATTTTTGTGCCTTTAAAGCTTTCATTATTTGTTAAATGAAACTTTATATGAATTACCACTCACGCATTACATCACGAAATAGTGAATTAACTTTGATTTCTGTTGTGGTTCTTATCTTAAATTACGAACTTTTGCGCGACCCGGAACTACTGATGGATTACCAAGAAATTACGATGCTTCCTTCTGCCAGCAACATCAGGAACTGCCCGGTTTGTGGGACAAGGATGAGTAGCAGGGAGTATGAACCCCATGACATTTGTAGTTCTTGTCGTGGACAGGTTGTGACTTGTGACTTCTCGTTATTGTGACGCCCATGTAAGCCCTGGTCTGACGAGGATATGACTGCTTATATGAAACGCCAAACAATCTTGCAGCGTAAAAGATCGGTTAAGGAGAAAAAGAAATCGATTGCTAAAACTGTATCTAACGAATTCTTTGACTTGGGCGCTCATGATTCTGGCTCTTCGGTTTCGGTATCGTACGACTCCGATTCCGAATTAATTGATGCTTTGCCCCCTGTACAACCGGTAATTAGTGAAGTTAGTTCTGATGTAGATTCGAAGATTTTGGCAATGGAAACTACCTGGAAACAGAATTTTAAGAAATTACAGCTTAGTCTAGATAGAGATATTTCTGCTAAGTTTAACAATCTGTCAGAGAATTTTCAAGAAGCCTTTACTAGAATGTCTAACACACTTTTAGATTCATTTTCAGCTCCTCGTCAGGTACCTGTCGACAGCACCATGGGTAACGGTGCGACAGATACCCCGGCTTGTGAACCCCGTCGTGGCAAAGGCCTAGGGGGGATCCGGTCCGGGCAGGTGCCTAACGAATCTTTACCCAACGTGTCCCCTGTTAGTCCGTAACAGTGCCAAAGGGCGCTTATTTAGGAGAAGGGGGCAGGGATATTAGTGTCAGACCTAAGATAGCTAGTCGTCAGGATTTTACTTCAGAGGAAGTTTCTAAGTTAGGATCTGACGATGATGATGATGATGACGCGGATTCGTGTGATATTGATGTTTCCCTCGAATGGATGTCATGATGTAGAATTCAAGAAACTTTTTTATTTAATTTTGAGTTTTCTTCCTCAGGCGAGGCCTAAAGAGCAGAAGCAGCCTCCGCCTCGTATTACAGAAGGGATTTTTCTTGACGGTCCTTCCCGGTCACGGGAATTTTTGTTTATGTTTTCCCTTTGCCCAGAGGTTCGCGAGAGTGAGGACGGACGTTGCCGCTAAACTTCGAAGGTGATCGGGGAAGGGAAGAGGAAGCTCTCTTCTCTTCTACGACACCGGAGAGGAGTTTACCAGGTGGCGGATGATTCTTCGTTCTCTCGACCCCCCCCAAGCCAAATCCTGATTTTGTCCGACTTTCAAGTCAAACCCTTGCCTTCTAAAGCTTCGGTCTCTGTCTCAATTGAAGATTTTATTGCTATGGAGGCTGTTATGAGCTCCTTACAAGAAGCTCAATCCTTCAATATGTGGGTCCTCGAGGGCTTTTAATGTATATCAAGGACTCCGGGTTTGTTCCTCCTGATGCTCCTCTTTTTGAGAAATTCTGCTCATCCATTTCAATCGCTTCTGTACATCAGAACGAGCTTGCTGCTTCAATGCAGGCCTTTCTTGTTTCTCTAAGGCGTAACCTGTATTTGTCGCAGTTACCCTCCTCTGTATCGGAGATTCAGAGAACCCGTCTGTTGTCCTCTTCTCCTTTTGGCGATTTCCTTTTCGATATTTCTGTGCTTTCTGAGGTTTTGAAGGAACATCAAGGTGATGCCTCTTCCCAAGCTCACTGGGCCTTATCAAGAGCTTTTTCCTCTGGTCTTCCTCCCACCATTCCTTCAAGGAGTAAGCGTAAGTTTAGGACCAGATCTGTACCTTCTGCTCCAGCCCAACAACCTCCTTCTGGCTCTTTTTTTGAGAGTACATCTCAGGTTGCTGGTGCCTCTTCTTCATCCTCTGGTGCTCACCCTTTGAAACGCGGGAGAGGTTCTTGGCGTGGCTCCAAGGGCAGAGAAAGAGCTCAACCTCCAGGAGGACCTTCTTCTTCTTCTTCTTCTTCTTCCTTGTCTCTGCGTAAGAATTTTCGGAAGTAGGAGTCATCACCTCGCCTGGAGATCGCAGTAGGAGCTTGTCTCTCCCGCCATTGGTCAGCTTGGCAGGGGAGAGCGGTGGATGCTTGGGTGGTGGAGGTCCTGAAGGAAGGTTACGAGATCCCTTTTGTTTCCAGACCTCCACTTTCCAATCGTCCTCTCGAGTTCAGCAGTTATTCCCCTCACTCAATCAGGGGCCAAGCCTTGGAGAAGGAGCTTTCGGCCCTCTTGGAGAAGGATGCCATAGAGAGAGCTCCTCTTCCCCAGGGTTTTACTCTCGGATGTTTGTAGTTCTAAAGGCCTCGGGTCGCCTGGCGCCCCATCATAGATCTTTCGGTTTTGAACAAGTTCATTCTAAAGTCCAAGTTCAGGATGGAGACGGTCCAGACTGTTCTTTCATCCGTCAGGAGGGGGGACGGATGATTTCCATCAATCTGCAGGATGCTTATCTGCAAATCCCCATCCATCCAAGAAGAAGCAGACCTTACCTTCGGTTTTTCACGGACTCGGGAGTTTTCCAGTTCAAGACCCTTTGTTTCGGGCCTCACCACTGCTCCACAGGTCTTTTCTCGGGTGATGGCTCCTGTTTTCAGCTATTCTGCATCGGTTAAATGTAAGGATGCTTCGGTATCTGGACGATTGGCTAGTCCAGGCCGAATCTCTAGAGAAATGTCTCCGGTCGAGGGAGATAGTTCTGTCTCTTTGTGTCGAGTTGGGCATTCGTGTCAACTTCGAACAAGTCCAATCTTATCCCTTGCCAGATCATGACTTATCTGGGGATTGTTTTGAATTCCCAGATTTTGAGGGCTTCTCCCGCTCAGAAACGGATAGACAAGCTTCTGAGTCTGATCGAAGAATTTTTGTCCTCCGTAACGCAGCCAGTTTCTCTTTGGAGGTCTCTCCGGGCCATTTGTCATCCCTCATCCAACTGGTTCCCGGAGGTCGTCTCAGAATGAGGTCCCCTTCATCGACACTTCGCCAGTCATGGGATTTCGTGTCCGAGGACACGATAGTCGCCTCTTCTCCACAATGTCGGAAGGATCTCCGTTGGTGGATGCAAGTTCACCGCCTCAAGTCAGGGACATCTCTTCTTTCGGTTCCTCCGGACCTAATGTTTTGGTCAGACGCCTCGGATCAAGGTTGGGGCGCACACCTGGGCTCCGAAGCCGCTTCGGGCCTTTGGTTAGAGGAGGAGAGGAGCATGTCAATAAATTGGAGGGAACTGAGGGCAGTGTACCTAGGCCTTCTTTCATTTCAGGAACAACTGTTGGAGTCGGTTGTCGGCGATCGTTTGTCGGACAACAACCACATGCAGTCTCGTACTTGAGAAACCAAGGCGGCACACAGTCGGATCTTCTCACTCAAGAAGCCCGATCAATCCTGTGTTGGGCAGAGACAGGGGGATTACGTTGTCCCTCAGTTTATCCTGGGCCATCAAACAAGTCTTAGCAGACGCCTTGTCGAGACCGAACGAAGTTCGAGGGTCGGAGTGGACACTTTTGCCAGGAAGTCTTCGACAGCCTCAGGAAGAAATGGCCTGTCACAGTCGATCTGTTTGCCACCACCCCACTGAATTTTCGGTGCCAGATATTCTTCGCCCCTTACCAGACTCCTCAGAGTGCCGGGACAGACTCTCTTTTGCAGACTGGGAGGGACTTCAAGCTATACTTTTCCTCCGTTCTCTCTGGTGAGGTCAGTCCTCAACAAAGTGAGGGCAACCAAGCGTCTGGATCTCACCTTGATCGCCCCCTTCTGGCCACAGAAGGAGTGGTTTCCCGACCTTCTGGAAGCACTGGTGGAACCCCCCATTCGCCTGCCAGAGAGACCAGATCTTCTCAAACAACCCATTTTCATCGGTTAACCATCAGAGGCTCCACATGCTTCATCTTCATGCCTGGAGACTGTCAGGAGGTTCTCCAAGCACGAAGGGTTCTCCTCCAGAGTGGCGCGACAGTTGGCCTCTTGCCAGGCGCAATCAACCAGAGTAAATTATCAGGCTAAATGGTCGGTTTACAGACGTTGGTGTAAGTCTCAAGGACATTCAATTTCTAGACCTTCCTTACCGAAAGTAGCGGAGTTTTTAGTTCATTTACATCATGACAGGGCCCTGTCACCTTCGTGCATTAAGGGTTATAGGTCTATGCTTTCCTATGTTTTTAAGGCAAGGCTTCCTGAGATCTCTTCATCTTATGTCATTAGAGATTTACTTCGATCTTTTTCCCTATCTCGACCCAGGCCGCAGTGTTCGCCTCCGACATGGGACGTTAACAAAGTCCTTCAAGCCTTAAGGTTCCCTCCGTTTGAGCCTCTGAATTCTGCCAAATTTAGGGACCTCTCTTCTAAGACACTCTCCTTGTCTCATGGCTACAGCCAAGAGGGTGGGTGAACTGCAAGCACTCTCTTTTCTGGTTGCCAGATCTGGACAAGACATGATTTTGTCATACCTTCCTGAATTTGTCGCAAAGACTGAATCGTCTGATAATCCCATTCCCAGGTCTTTCGTACTGAAGTCGCTGGTCGACTTTGTTGGTAATTTAAATGAGGAATTAGTTCTTTGCCCTGTTAGGGCGCTCTCATGTTATTTACGCCGCACGAAGGACATTCAGGGTCGTCCCCGTCATCTGTTTGTTTCACCCCGAAATGTCAAGAGACCTATTTCAAAGAATGGTGTATCCTTTTTTTTCAGAGATCTGATCGTTAATACTGGTGGTTCGGCTGCTGGGGAAAGACCAGACGCCGAGAGCACACAGTATTAGAGCAGTTGCTTACATCAGTAGCTTTTATGAAGACGTCTCAGTCGCCAAGGTGCTTGAGGCGGCGACTTGGCGTTCTAATTCTGTTTTTGCCTCTTTTTACTTGAGGGATATTTCTCTAGTTTCTAGGCGACCTGCGTTCTTTGGGCCCGTTGGTGATGCAGGACAGGTCGTCAGACAGGAGAATTAGGTAGTCTTCCTGTTTTACGTTTGGTTGCTACCTGTATATTATTCATTAATTTTTGTTTTGTTGTATATATTTTTTGTTTTTTGTATTATACACCCATGGCAGTTTTGACGTAGTTATAATGGGAATTAGGCAGTTTGGTATTTAGGTGTTTTTGATGACAAGGACTGACTGCTTGGCAACTCATGCTGCTTCATTTTCAGTGTGAAATGTTCCAGCCACTGGGTTGTCGGCACTGGCGACTACGCTTCTCCCAGAGTCGATGCTGACCTAGGACTAGCCACTGGTTCGCTTGTCCTGACGACTCCTGCTTCTTCCACTGTCCTGGACAGGGAATTAGTCGATGGATCGTCTGCTGTCATCTGGTGACTCGCTCACCATCTACTTTTTGTCTCGCCTGTCTTCTCAGAGTCAGACACTCGTGGAGATCAGGCGACACTTAGTAGCCCTGAGTTTCTTGTTGACGAAGTCGGTTGCGTTGATACACCCCCGATGATCGTGTAACATGAGACCAGGTTGGACTGTCAGGCATTCGTCCTTCGGGACTGAATCGCCTTTTTGCTCCGCGCTCCTTTCTCTTGCACCAGAAAGCTCGAGTTAGGAGTTGCTCATGAGCCGATTTGTTGCTGGCGACTTCGGGTTGCGTTGATACACCCCCAAGGTTTTGCTTAGCTTTTGAATCGCCCAGACAGTCCAGACACTCATCCTTTAGGGAAAGAATAGTGCTTGATAGTCTTCAGGGTGCAGCCTTGCTGTCCGCAATTCGTCTGACTGGTCACCTGGTCGGTCACCTGACTAGTACAGACGGACTGACTATGCACTTACTCCTTGTCCTGTGCTACCGCAGTTGGTGGCATTATGGTAGGAGACTTTGAGTTGTTAGTATATTTCTTTGTTTGTTTTCTCCTATTCTGTCCGAAGGGGAAATTTTATTCAGATTCCCTCCTCCTTTTCAATGTGGTTAATCGGGCTAGATAAATTATATTAAGGTAATGTTTATTAATATGGAATTTTTATTCTAAAATTAATATTAATAATACTTACCTGTATAATTTATCTAGTCCCACCCATCCTACCCCACGATCTGCCTATCACAACTGATTTGAGGGAAGGTTTTCGTATCTGTCAACGACAGTGTTGCCAACTGGCGGACAGAATAGGAGGTAACAGGGTTGCCAATGTGGTAAATTTTGGTGCGGTTTTTGGGGATTTAGGGCTAGATAAATTATACAGGTAAGTATTATTAATATTAATTTTAGAATAAAAATTCCATTTCTTATTTATTTCTCATTTAAGAACAGATTCTTCAGATTAGTCCCGTGGGAGTAAAAAAATTATAACTCACTGTTCCTGTGAAACTAATTTGTAATAATTTTAGAGGTTTCAGTTAGACATATTGTGGTTATAATCATTTGATTTTTTTCTTTTTTGAATGTTTAGGTTCTTTAGTTTTAATATTGAAATTTTCTTATTTCAGATGATGTTGGGAGCATTTTGGATGCTCTCGCTGCTCATTCAACAGAGTCTAAGTGACGTTATTGTTATATCAGCCATTACAAATAAAACTATCACCACTATTGCAGATTACCCTGCCTCATTTGGTCCACCCCTACCACTTGCTGGCTTCAAGGTATGTAATGTGTTGTTGGTGTTGTGCTGTATGGCAACATCTCCAGTTATATCTATAAAAATGGCCTAATTTAATCATTAGGAACAAACTCTTCAAGCCAGCCCTATGAGGTTCAGAATGTTAATTAAGTCTATTTAATCTCTGTATGAATATTGATAATCATGTGTCCAAATCCTTTTTGAAGCAAGGCACTTCAGTATTGTAATTGCCCGTTATTGGCTACATTACTTAAAGGGTGCCAAGTGTACACAATGTATGTACTTGTCGGTAAGAACTCTGATAAGAGATGCTTTAAGTAGTGTTTAATTAACAATCTGAAAAGGTCGTTGCCTTGCAAAACAAACATCTACAGAATGGAATGACCCCGTGCAAATACCCCCACCCCCCAAAAAAAAGTGAGGAATAAAGTAAGTGTATAAACACTGTACATGTAAAAGCAGCAGTACAGGTAGTGTTCCAGTTACGATAATTCGTCTTACTATAATCTGATTTTACAATGGGGTTAGCAATTAATACTGGTACAACAATATTTTGAAAATATTTTTAAATTTTGCTCATAACGGGTGCAGCCCAGCGGCATACAACCAGGCAGCAAGAGAGACAGACCAAATTACAATAGCCTAACGTTATCCCATCTTCTAGTTAAATAAGTTAAAAAAAACAGTAAAAGAGAATTATGAAAGTTTTGTTTTAATATTTTACTCTTTTGGTAAATGTGTACAGCCGTGAACAACCGAACGAGAAACAATGTTTTGCTAAATACAACCGAATTGGATAACAACATCCATTTGGCTTGTATTTCAACCATCGTACGATAGTAAACTGTCACCGCAGTTATGTTATAAATGGCGTTATGTATAATAGGACTGAAATATTTTTAGGTGATAACTTTGTTTGCTGTAAATCAAAGATCAGCAAGGAAACATACTGTTAAATTTAAACAAAGTTGTAGCTGAAGCTGAGAACATTTTTTGAGCTGCTAATGACTTATTGTGCATCGGTAACAAAGATAAAACCCCTGTAAAATATCCGATCAAACAGAACCGTAGATAAAGTTAAGAGAGAATCATTTTAATCAAAACTTCAGGTCTTGAAAGAATACAGTTTACTGCTGTTTTCATGTCGGTAAAAGATAAGTAACATAATGGTAAAGCTCGTACTACGAAGAAATCAAGTGAAAATGGTGAACGGAATCACGTAATTTTCATTACACAATAAACATGCCCACAAAGCAATCTGTTAATGAAAAAAATAATTTAGTTCCCAACGAGACGTATTAAATTCATATTTCAACTTAAAATTAACATGTCTTATAACCAAAGATGACCTTGTCTCATGTAAGTAAAGTATCTAGATATTCTTTTATGCTAACAAGAAGAAAAACAATTTACTCCGAGTTGAGGTAAATGCAACGAAATAAGCTCGTATTCAACATCAGCTGATTTCCAAACCAAAACATTGACCACTTTGTTAGTATTTTATGATACAATACGTAATATGAGAATATATAGAATATATATTCTATATATTCTCATATAGATATCACTCAATTATGCCAATATCGGTCCAAATCTGTGTTTGATTTACCATGGTATCTATCATTGTACACACCAGGCTAACTTGTTCATGTTATTCAATTTCTCTAAGTACTGAATTATCATGAGGCAATATACATTGAACCATAGAGGATTTAGTTAAAATTAATAATTACTATGCCGTATATGTTTAAGTACACTGTGTAGTGTAGGGTAGCTACCCTATATGTAAAGATGGTACTGATTACCCAAGTGTAGGCTAGGCTATATTTGAGATACGATTTTTTCGACATTTGATGGGTTTTTCGGAACCTAACCCCATTGTAAGTAGAAAAATACCTGTACAAGTAAAAAATACCAAGCCTGTACGCATTGTGTAGCTCTCCAACATTTTATAACTTCAACATACAATCATCAGGATGATGTTTTGCACCACAGCCACTTTTTATATGCACAGTTATCAATATGTACCACTAGCCAAGAAGACCATTCAACAGTCATACATTGTAAATAATGAACAACCTTGGCTGGGTAATTTGACAATGTGATACCTTGGCAGAAAGTGGATACTGATGCCCCGGAAAGCTAACATGCATTAACTCATGGGGCACAAGCACCAAAAGCCTTGCTGGAAGGTCCTGTTGAAATAGAACTTGGAAAAGGTAGCAAAAAATGAGATATTGTGGCAATCTAAGTCATAATTCTTGATGTAGAGAAATGCTAGGAAAAATAAAACAACCTCTTTAAGTAAACTTTATTTTTTAGACGAGCCTGTAGATTTGAATGGTAATTATTTCAAAGAAGTAGACCTCCCACCCCATCAGTTGATTGTAATATTCTAGTATGTAGTGTTCACTTGGCAAGACCTTAGCAAATTGGGTGGTTGGCTCACTATTGTTTCCATACAGTCATTAGTAGTGATAACATTGTTTAAATTTGATACTTGTCAGCTCAGAAAGAAATTTGGAAGAAGGCAGTTGTAAAGCAGTTATTTATAGTGGTAAAAACATTTCCCTCCATGTGGGAATGAGTCTCTGGAAGGGCTTAAAGACTTCAAAAAAGTTATTTTAATATTTCCCTCTTTTGTCTGACTAGAGATGCGCTGTTATTTATGTATTTTTTCTTTACATAGTGTTCTATATGCATTTGTGTATAATAGAGTCAGTAGCAAGTGAATTTGTTAATTGTTTCTAAGAATTGAGTCTCATGTTATATTATGTGATGTGAAAATCAAATAAGTATGTTGAATGAGTACATTTTACAGAGGCCTCTGTAATTACTTTTTTTTTTTTATTTCATGGTTATGCAACATATGTTGAGCCTCACAATGCTTTTTATTTCAGGGTTATGCAACATATGTTGAGCCTCACAATGCTTGCATCGTTCCAGACCCACCTCCTGTTATTGCTAACTATAGTGGCCTTTGGATAGGCATTGTTAAGAGGTATAATTGTACATTTGTGGAGAAAGTACTAAATGCCCAGCATGCAGGCTATGATGCTGTTATTGTCCATAATGTTGGATCGAATATGTTACGTAAGTTTGTTATTGTTTGGAAGTTTATGTTATATGAAAATTGCTGTTGATTATGACTTAATACAGTATGATGATAATATTTACTTATTGCATAGATACTCTTATGTTCCAGAGCCGATGAATGCCAAAGATAGAGGTGATGAGGTGGTCATTCCTTCAGTATTTATTGGTGAAGTCGATGCTTTGATGATCATAGAAAACTTCCTGTACACAAAGAAGTATGTTTCATAAATCAATACTGTTATGCTTTATTTTGTATCTTGACAGCGCTAGTCTCCATTTTCAATGCTTTTAACTTTTGAAACATGAATTTTGTACCTGTTTTCATGACAAACACAATCTTGTGGTATACTTTTTGTGTAAAATTAGATGTATAGGCTAAAAGCATTGTGGAAAATGACTTTTCTGAATGCTAATTTGAATGGTCTCCTTCAATTTTTATACAGTATTAGGTACATTATGTTGAAGGTAGAATATTGATTCCTCGATCACTATTGTCATTTTAATCCCTTGTAACACAAAATGCTTTTATACTTGCATATGTATGTTGTTATTACATCAAAGTTGTTATACCTGCATTATAGTTCATTAAAAAGTAAAATTTGAAATGGAGGTAGATTATTGCTATATTGCTAGGCTGTTACTTATGTTGTTGACTCCTTTGTAGGTTCATCTGGATATTACTGGTGACATCCCTTTCAACCTGCAAAACTATCTGGTTCCTTTTGCCATCACTATAGGGATTTGCTTTATTGTAATGCTCACCTTTTATGGTAAGTTGCTCTTCAAAAGCCCACTATCTATAACTTGTTAGTTTTCTTCAGTTCCAGCTGTATATTTTTTATTCATTCAGGAGTAAAAATAAATATACCTCCATTGGAGGTAACAGAAGACCTGGGAATGAATGAATCAATGGGAAAAAGCATATAGTATGAGCACTTAAGGTTAGTAATAATGTATTTTAGAAACTACACTTCATATAGCCAAGTCCAAGATTGAGAATTATTGTTCCAGACAAGTATTTTAATGCTTTATCAATATTTTCCAATTCAAGTTTCACATTGCTGTCAACAAGAGATATGCCCATTTTCGTGGATGTTGCAGCCAGAGTACCTCATTTCTGTTTATGCAATTTCAGTTTAATGATGAGACTACAAATCCTGGTTTTTTAAAAATTTTTTCATTTCTTCATGAAGATATTCTGGTGTACTAAATGTTTATGCTTTATTGATTATGGTAATTATGCTCCTAGATGTGGCATTCAAACACCATGAAGTATGTGTAGTAAAGAAATTGCAGCATTAATTATTGTTTGCTGTTTAGATTGTAGCTTTGGTATAATCTTATCCACAGTTACTATTACGTTGCAAGATGAACCTGTAGATCAAACGAGTAATATTTTGCAAGTGATGCTCAAGGTCAAACAAGTATGTATATAAATAGTGACTTTATTTTTTAAAATGCATATTTTTGGATTTCATCAGAGAGACACTTTTACCAAACTTATTGGTATCCAACAGGACTAACTAAATGTAGGGAACAGTAACCTTTAAAAAAAAAAAAATAAAAAAAAAAAAATGTATACTGCACAAGTTTTCAAAGTTTCCTTTTGTGACATTGACGAATTATTTTATAAATGAAAGCTTGATTACTAATCTGTTTCCACAAATTCTCATAACATTGTTATTTATCTGGTGTTTTTTAATCATTTGTGTTCAAGTGAACATTTCACAAGGAAAATGGGCTTTTCTTTTTCATGCCTAAAGGGATTTCACTTTGGCGTTTTGTCCATCAAGTGGATCAAACGTGGATTGGACTCCTTATATCATTGGATATATGGCTATTATGTTGGGATTGTTGTTGGCATTCTGTACAACAATGGTATGAATTTCTTTTCATTGTGTGTATCAGTACCTTTGGTAATAATGCAGTATTACTTATTTATGTGGTATACAGTTGTGTTGCCAAAATAGAAAAGTAACATTTAAATAAAGGACAAAAATGTATGTTGTACTTTTCAAATCATTTTATCTTTTTAAGGTGCTACAGTTGCATTTAATTTATTGATATCAACTTCATTAGTCTTGTTGTTAGTGGTAAATATTTCTTTTTAGATTAAATTGCTTGTAGTACCAGGTCATATTCATCTGTATTTGGAAGTACAACATATGCTGCTTATGGTTGTCCATGCCTGTAATACAGGTATATGTACAGCTTTTGAATTATGTACTGGTATGAGCTTAAAACGTGTAATTGTATCTACAGTTTCCAATGACGCTATTATTGTGCAACTCATGCTGTTGGCAACACAATTGTATGCAGGGCCTTTATAATACATGTACAATATTGCAAAGAGCTGTACTTCCTTTTTTACTGGTATTGCAGCTCATCTGAGCTATATATAAATGTAAACTAAAAGTTAGAAATTGGTAGAATGCTATAATTCAGTCTTTTTGTTACTACTATACAGGCATCCATTTTGTATTAGTTTAAGAAATCATGCAGTATTTAGTTTGATTTTGTACAGATGAACAGTTCAAACAATACTAAGCTACATTTATACTTAATTTTGGCAATTTTGGCAGTCTGGTAAAATTTTGTTATCAGTTTAACCTAAGACTTAGCTTGTAGGTTTTTATGGTTTGACATAATATAGATTGATAATACTGCATTTCATTTAGTGATGGTCTGTAAGTTTTACATTATGGTACTGGTTGCATTTTTTTGTATTTGATTAACTGGTTAATTTTTTAGTATATTACATGACAGTAATTCCTTTTTCTGACAGGAGTAGATTTTTTTTTATATAATTATTTTTTGATAGGATGATGATGATGATGTATAACCAGATAACAAATAACATTTTCCAAATTCTTAAAGTCTTATCCAGAAGGATTTATCTTGTGTACAAAATTGATAGGTAGTTATTTGAAAAAATTAGAGAGCTTGGTAGGAAGAGATCAGAGGATATTGGTAAACAAAATATAAAAAAAAATAGATAGAAAATGGGACTGGGCTGACAGTTTGGTGTTGGATCCCTTTCTTTCCCGAGGTTTAGCACCATTCCTTTGTACACACTGATATCCAATTGTCAGTAATTTTTTTGTATACACAAATTTTGTTAATATTGAATGTACCACACATTTGTATTTATCCAAATGAATTTATGATCTTTTAACATATAGGAAAGTCTGGCCTTAATTCTGCAGCATTCTGTAAATAGTTGCGGGTGGGGGGGGAGCTACAAAGAATCTCAGTGGTAAATAAGAGACAAAAATGTTCATTGAAAGATAACAAAATGGTTGAAATAATGCAGACTCAATGAATGTAACCAGAAAGTTGGAAGTGAAACGGACATACTGAAAGTGGACCAAAAGTTGGAATAGTATTAAAAAAAAAAAAAAAAAGGTGGGGGGGGGGGGATGGAGATGACAGCTTATTAATTATGGGAAAAGGTATCAAATGCCTCAGTTACAGGATATGTACTAGTTGGAGGAGACACTTAAGATCAGTGGTGTTCCAATGCATGGGGTGTGCAATTGATCATACAAATACAGTATATTTTTTTCTTCACTACTATTCTGCAGATATACGAGTGTCCCCCATTATTGGTGGTTTTCTAAGAAGTAAGCACAGTTTCCTCAGAAAATAGTAGAAACTCAGAACTGATGCTTAATGCCTATATTTTGTGCCAATAAAAAACCTGTGTAGATGTTTTTAAAGTTGGGGCAGTTTGAACTGCTGCTTGCTATCCAAGAATTAATGCCCTTTATACAAATTGACTGTGTCACTAAATGGCAGCAGGGGAAGTGTTATTGCGTTTATAAGAAAGTACCATTGCATTGAAAGACCTACAAAACACAGGCAAATCCATGCTGTTCATTGGTAACAAACCTAAGAGTTCTTCCTTATTTCCTTTTAGTTCCTTTCTCTGAATATGGTAATGCTGTTTACAGTAAATTTGTATTGAAGTGCGTATTTACATCAAAGAAAAGAATATTAGGTTGATAAGTAATATTTTTGGATACTGTATTCCTCTCTACCTTGTAAAAATATATTTTAGGCAATAACGAGATGATTATATGCTTTGTAGGAATGCCTGTACATGGAATGATTTAAATTTCAGATTGTAAAGTGTGTGCGAGATTACCGCCGCTCTCGGCGTCATCGCCTTTCTTCCAGAGCCTTAAAAAAGCTTCCAGTTCACAAGTTCAAAAAGGGGGACCCTTATGAATGCTGTGCAGTCTGCTTAGAAGATTATGTTGATAATGATAAGCTTAGGATATTACCTTGTTCACATGGTGAGCTATGTCTAACACAAACACAATTGCATTTAAAACAAACACCATTTCATCTCAACTTAAAAAATGGGTTGTCATGTATGTTTCCTCTTATTTTTGTCTCTTAAATTGTGGTTTTAAAAGTGCTAGTTAATTTATAAGTTATTTGTTGTAATTCAATCTAAATTATGGTTTGTTCCTACACGATGTACAGTGATGATCAAATCTCATGCGACATTTCTCCATAGGATTTCGTTCAAAATTCACTAACTGGCAACCTAACATGCTCTATATCTATTTATTATTTCAATGCGGAGACGCGATTATTCAATACAATAAGGTCATAATATGCTTCATAAGAGTGAAATCCGTCATATATTTCAAAACTGTAAGAAAATGTAACGTGTAGCAAATTTCAGAAAAATCTCTTTCGAAACATTTTCAAAACTTTCGTTCACACATCGCTGAAGCATTTGACCAAAATGAAGTTATCATCAAGCATCAGTTCAAATGTTAAATAAAATAAACGAAAAAAGTTGTCAGAGCATTAAGAATGTTTCAAAAGCAAGCATAAAATTTTAACTAGTCTTATTTGACTGCTTTTACACCTCAGTGCTGAAAAAAATGTAAAAATGTATATACTAAAGTAGAATGCGCCCACCGATATCAGCGTGTGAAGGGAGCGTGTGTGATGGATCATTAGTGTCGGTGAAACAACAAACACCCAGTGTAACATAAGTAGGTCTACACTAACTAGCGACAATGAAATTATCTTGAAAACATTTACTTTATATGTTTTAAAAGAATATTATGATTTTCATACATAATTATTTGTTATAATTCTTAAATATTTCAAAAATGATGGCATACTTGCAAATATTCGCATATGCAAGTATTATTTTGTCAAAGCCAAGATATTGTTCTTAGGCCTAGGTGTAAGATTTCTTTACTTTACACCTAACAGTCGCATTTCTTTATTAACAATTTCTGGCCAGAAAGCAAATGAGGTTATCTACACATTCTTGAATTCAAGTTACCTTATAAAAGAATAAATTATACACCAAAAGCGAGCAGAAGGAATTTTAAGAAAATAATATTTTAAACCAGTTGAAAAACAAGTGTTCCATACGTTTTGATAGTTAATACTTATGATATTTCGATTAATAGCCATCTTCTCCATATAATCAAAATCAGCAGCATCTTTTATTCCTCAAAGAACAGGTAATCTTTGCAAATAAAAACATTAGTAACAGATTACATTTCAGAAGACTTAGAATACCTTTTAGGCCTATAAATCATTTTGCAACATACAGCCAGCTTAAACGCAGTCTAAAACTTCAACATTCAAAGAAAACTGGTTGTAATTCATATTCTATCGTATTCATCAAAGAACAGGTAATCTCTACAAATAAATTCATTAATAACAGATTAGGCTACATCTCAGAAGGCATTGATTATCTCTTTAGGCCTATGAAACATTTTGCAACATACAGGTAGCTTAAACACAGCATAAACTTCAACATTCAAAGAAAACTGGTTGTGATTCATATTCCTACTTTGAAAATGTTGTCATGATTGTTGAGCTTATTAGGTCGTCTGGCATAATGCTGCAGACGTACTAGTTATGTTGACCAGTACGAGGAGCATGTTAAGTGCGCTTTCATTGATGGCACCACTAACCTTATCACACCGCACTTTGAACTAAGCAACGTAAAAAAAAAAAAAAATCAGTTCAAATCACACAGATTACGAATCATATAAATGCATAAAAGGGATCATATTTATATAACCATAAGGAAAATATGGCTAGTTGTGAATTCGCAAACTTGTCGACATCTATGACATTAGAAAAAAAAAAGTTTAACACTACTTGGCAACGTCACGTTGAGTCTGAGAATCTGGACGATACAAAAAGAATCATGTCGCATGAGATTTGAGCCCCACTGTACAAACCTTCGGTCCTTTGCATAGGAATTACTTCCTCAGCGTGGGCTGGAATATGGTCGTTAAATTCTTGAACAAGGTGGTTAGGCAGTAACTACCATGTGGTAGGCAGATGTAAACACTCCACTTTGCTTTTGGCCGTCTTCCGATGAAAACATACGTTTGTGAGCTCTTGCTGACTAGCTGTTAATTACAATTTTCCCGGTGGGATCTTTAATTTGTTATTTTGAATGAATATGTATATACTGTTTGATATTAATAATGATTTGACTTCAATAATTAATATGCAAACCTACTTTTTGTGATAGCCTTTGTGCTTTGTGTTAAGGGTCAGTGGCATGGATGTAAACACCCTTATTACATCTTTAATGTAAGGATGAGACATGTATTCATCTGAAATTTACGCTTACGCTGTGGAAATTACTGAGGGGAACTTCAGAGGTTTGTCCTTGTTTCTTTTGGTATTTCCTCTTCTCCTTCATCCTTTCGTTAGCTGTCTGATGAAGATAGAGGAGGGGGTGTGTGGTGTTGGTGTTTGAGGGATTTCTTCTTATTTCGGAGAGTGGTGCCCTTGGATGCGAGAGAAGTATCCATATTTTTATAAATCTTATTATCTCTTTTACAGGATAACAGTGGTGTTAGTTGATTACAGTAGTAGATGGTTGGATATCTCTTCATGTTGACTATCCTAACCTTGGAATTATACCTCTGACTCGTAGCATGCTGTGATATTGGTCCTCGAGTGTGTGTACTGTTCCCTTGCTGGAAATCATATTCATTTGTTGCTGCTACTCTGGAGTTTGGTCACTGGGCAAAGCTTTTGCTGATGCCCTGTGATCATTAACTCTATTCCTGCTGGTAAATGTACCTCATCCTGTAGAAGAAGTGGGCAGAATTTGGAGAAGTCGAGGAGGAAAAGAGCTCATCAAGTGTCGTCATCTTCCTCTTTGAAATCATTATGTTTTCCATCAACCTCCACCCCTTTGACTTCTAAGGCTTTCTGCTGAAGAAGGAGAAGGTAGTCTCCCCCCCTATGAAGTCTCGTCATGGGACCTCTAAGGGTCTGCCTCCTTGAACTGAGGAGGTAGTTGAGTCTTCTGCTGGCTCACCCAGACCACAGCCACATTCGCACGTAACCGACCGGTCTCAGTGGAGGCGAATGTTTCTCCAGCTATGCGAGAGTTTTGTAACCATCCTTGGGAAAGCGTTTCTCCAGATGGTAACACTTTCTTAGACTCGCGTCGTGGCCATCACCGCAGGTTGATGGCTGTCCACGACTCACTTCTGCTAGTTCTGCTAGCAAGGCGAGCGAGAGCATACAGTCGTCCTCACCTATTCCCTCTACTTCCTATGGCTTTGCCAGGAGGGGTGAGGTGAATAGGAGGGATCCTGCAGCATGCTTTCCGTAGGATTCAGCGTCAGGGGACTACATTCCTGGAGGGATCATAGGGTCCTACTAGATGTACGTCCACGTCATTGAGGAAGGATCTTATGGGAGCCTCAAGTGTATGCTTCCAAAGCAAATAGAAAATTCCTCCCTGATCCAGTCCACAAGAAGCAGTTATTCAGGCAGTACCATCCCTGTGTTTTCATTACTGAAAGACTCTCTGCCTTCATTGCAAGCTCTGACTTTGTCGCCAAGTAACAATGAAATAGCGAAATAACTTTTTCAGTCCTCTGTAAAACAACAGGGATTAGAGCCATCTTCACTGGTTGGTGTCATAGACGGGACTTTTTCTATGATCAGAATCGCGAGAGTTTACTTCTCTTGATTCAACTGTGAAGGCGTAGGTCCACATTCACCTTAGTCATTCACTAAGTAATATAGTATTGTTTCTCCTTGGTTGAGATTCAACTACTGATGAGAAACTTCTGTTTTGCCATTACAGGGACCTCGGTCCCTTGAAGGCATTTGACTCAAGTCTAATGTGCACATGCCTTGGGAGAATCATTATCTTGTCTCTCAACATCGTTGGCGAACAAGATAGATGATTTGTATGGTTGTTCCCAGCATCACTCTTCAAAAGGCAGGTGTCATGTTGTGACTACGTCTCGGATGCGTGGCAGCGCAATCAGATGGCATTTGTTCATGTGTCTGAATCCTTCATGATCTCCTGTACTGTGTACTTTGTATTGGTTGATCCAGATCGGTCATTACTTTGTCCTATTGGTGTGTTGCTGTACCTATGAAGGATCGACACCCTTCATTTAGTGTCGATGCCCTTATCCAATGCAGAAGTGTCTAATGACACTTCTTTCTCAGTCCTAGGAGATCATAAGAGACTTCTCTGCAGTTGGATACATCCAGTGGCTGGTTACATTTCATCGCTCCGAAGAATGTGTGGGACCAGGAGATAGATGAGGTCTCATTGCAACCATATTCATATCTTTCTTCCTTTGGGTCTCCCCACAGGTCCTTGGAACCTCTTTTCCTTGGAACAGTGGTGGATGCTCACAGGTTGTGTTTGCTTACCCAGCTCCTTCAAGAGGACAAGTTGCATCTCGCCTATGGTGTGCAGTTCTTGAGGATAGACTCGAACTTCCACTTGCTAGTTGGGCGATTGATGCAGTAAACTTACACATTGAGCTTCCTTTCTATTTTTCTTATCAGAATCATAGAAGCAATCTCGCTCCTTCCTCTAGCAAGGGGAGGAACTTTGCATTAATACCTCCGACTAAATATTCTTCCCAGCCCTTTTTCGGATGAGTTACGATTCCTCACTCATTTTGAAAAGGCCCAGAAGTCTGACTCTTGATCATGCAGCTCCTATACTCTGATTAAGTTGGCAGAGGCAGGGCACTCCTCGCTCTTACGACCAGGAGGAATATCCCAGGTGTGCAGAGCTCCAGTCAGTTCTAGAGGCTCATTCACATTCCTCCCACCAATCAGTGAGTCTTCCTTATGTAAAAAGGACCGAGGTTTTGCATACCGAGTAGGAACAAATCACAATTTTTCAAAGTATAAATTGTATTTTTCCTAACTATACAAACCTGAGGTCCTTTACATTAATGCCCACCTCATGCCACCCCTCAATCTGAAACCTGGGCCAAAAGGCAAAGTGGAGTGGAAGGCCTACCCACTTACCAGATGGTAGTTACTGCCTAACCACTATTTCAAGAATTTAAGGGCTGTATTCCAGCCTACCCTGAAAGTAATTCCTTATGTAAAGGACCTCAGGTTTGTATAATTAGGAAAAATGTAATTTACTTTTTAAAAATTGATTTTTGTTTATTATTTTGTGAACCAGAGTGTTTTTCACTGAAATTAGAAATGAAAGTGACTTGATAACCTTAGAAAACCAACCCAGTCATGTTCTGCCCATTCATTAAAGTAACAGCTATGGTAATTGTTAAAAAAAATTTTGTTAGGACATTTTTACAGTACATCTTTTTTAGTGTTTTCTAATTGCCATAAAACCATAACTCATTTTAACGACTACAATAATTAATAATAACAATAAGGATTAGTTTTTCCAGACCTCTGAGCCTTAAATGGACTTAAGGAATAAAAATTAGAGAAAGAAGAGAGATTAATTGTTATTTACATATGCTTTCATTTCACTATTAATTGCAGTTAAACTTGAATGAATTTAAGATAAGTCAAAAAGATCCTATCCACGACAGTACAAATTAGAGAAAAGGAAGATTAAGTTTTGGTACATGTGCTTTCATTTCACATTAATTGCAGTTGATTTAATACTGTACAGTTAAATGCAGAAAGGCTGAAAGGTTTTTTATAGAATAAAATGAAAAGGCATAGAAAATCCTTTTAAAGAGGCTATAGAGTTTTAATAAACACAACATTTCGAGGTTTAGGGCCAAAGCAAACTTGTATTTATAAGTATATCAGTAAATTATATGTATTATGGTAAATTGTCCCATGCACATAGGTGACTACTAAGATTTTCATTTCAACTGTATATTTTGTTACTTGTCTTTATTTGTTGACAACTTTGATAGCCAAGCCTAATTTTCATATTGTTCCTTTCTAAAGCTTATCACTGCAAATGCATTGATCCATGGTTAACAAAGAATCGTCGGGTGTGCCCCGTTTGCAAGCGGAAAGTAATCACGGGGGATGAACGACCCTCAGACTTAGACACAGATTCTGAAGATGAAAATAGTCCCCTCATAAATTCAGATGGTGGAACTCAGGGTGGCACATTTAATGAGCAGCGGGTGAGTTTTCTTTACCTGTATCTTTTACATAATAGGTTTGTAAGTTGCTTTTGAATGACATTTGTCAAAGAAAAATGAAAAAATTAAGTTTTGGTGACTATGAAAATTCAGTCTAAATATTACTTTTTTGCCAAATGATTGCATATAGGACATTAGTTGATCATGCATCCTTCCTTTATACAAACACCTTATTTTACTAGGTCTATATTGCCTGAGAATGGCTAAAAATTGAAGTTGTTAGTTTTCTTTGTAGTAATTAGCAGGTGACCAATATAAGGTATAGGGCGGATTATGATTTCACTGTGATAATTAGCCTGAGCAAAATTGGTTTTCACTGGTAAACCTGACAACAATCGACTTGTTTACACACAAAAGGGAAAGTGTTTATATGTCCCAAGCTGTACTCATTGGTAATTTATTTATAGGTTTACCTTGAACTTTATGTAATAATTGTACTACTCAGAAATTTTCAGCAGCACATGAAGTGGCTGAACTACTTTAAGGCTATTAACAATATGCATAAATTATTCTTGTTTCTAACAACAAGACTAAAACAAATCATTAAATATTTTTATGAGTTTCACACCAACATGGCAGTTAATAATCTTGAATTTGGGAACTTTTCTTCGTCTTTGATTCTGAGAAATCTTAGTTTATCTTATAACACTTGAAATTGCACAACTATTTATCAGATCACTTGCATGAAATGTGTGAAAGGAGATCAACTTATGATGTATTGGTCTAGATTATATCTGGTCATCCTCTATATCTGACATTTGGGGAACTTGTTTAGTCACTTGTCATATACGGATTTTGACTGCTTGAGCTTTAGCCCAAGTCTTTTTATTTAGTCCCCATGATATCCAACTACTTGTACAAGCTTACACTGAAAAAGAAATTATTGAAAAGTGGGCAAACTATATCGGTCTTAAAAGGACAGAGAGCAAATGTGCCTTCTCTAAAAGGCGGTAAGAAAGTAACTGAAGCGGTCATGGAATGCCCAAGGCATTGTGCGAGTTCTGACATAGCTTGTGACCAATAGTTCCTTGTGTACACAATTTTTTAAATTAATTTAGCAGTTTTTCAGCTGGCGCTAGGTTTATCCTAATGTTAAGACCTCAGGTTTGGTAGTTATGAAAAATACAAATTGATTAAAAAATTTGTCATTTTGCTCTAACTCCAAAAATATAAATACCCTTTTGCCTGACTGTAATTTGTGTTCCTCAGTGGTCTTTTTGTCTCCCCAACCCATTTCATTTGTTTCTTGCAACCTTCAAACTCCGTTATCCTACCCATTCATATCTAGACGATTAGCATGTGCTTGACTAACATCTTTTTCCTTCTTTGGATCTCTTCAGAAGTTTAGTGTAATGTATTTTCACAATGGAAATCAGACTGTTTTCTTTTTTTTTCTTTTATATATTTTCACTGAAAAATAGCAGCAACTGTTTGCAGCCACTGTTCATTAAAAGGCTGTTATTCATTTTAATGCAATTGCGATCTGCATGCAACTTTTCAATATTGAATTGAAATGTAACAGTAGTATAATTTACTTGATGTGTGTGTCCTCCACCAAAGTAAAAAATTGTTCTTTCAAGTGGAAAGGAGAGCACTTTTAACTTTGTTTTAGCATTGGAATGTGGAGCACCAACAAAACTTGCTTTATTTCTAGGAAAACCCGTTTCAAGAAGCTCAGCGTTTAGCTGAGAGAAGACGTAGGAATAGAAGACCATCTCGTCATGTTGAATGTGGCCCAGAGGGTTATCAGCGCTTGGCTGATTCAACAGATGACGATGATGATGATGAAGAGGAGGAAGAGGAAGATAGTGATTCCGAAAATAAATCTTATCAAGGTGCAGGTACGATTAGTAAATAGTAATTATGTTAAATGAATACACTTACCTTTATTCCAGACCTTCAATAATTAAAGCTTGCATTGTTAGCAAAAATGTGAAATTATTTAATATTTTATTAGTTCTTAATGTAATTTGATATCAAACAAGAGGCTCGTAAGTAATAACAGTCATCAAATGAATAGCTTTTAGTAACTTATCATTACCATTACTATCAGTCCCTAATTATGTATTTTGTTTGCACTTGTTTTTTCAGTAACTTCAAGTTTAGTTTACGGGTTAAACTTTTATACCATAAGTATGGCCTGAACTAGCCTAATTAAAAGTAGACAACAATTATGCTTTGAGACATCAGTTGTAGAATTGCAAATGTGTAATTCTTAAAAATACAACTTGCATTTTTTAAGTAGAGTACTGTAAAATTTTTACTGTGGGAAGATAAAAAACATAATCAAGACATGATGTAATATTTATTTTTTATAAGCTAATGTATATTGTGTTAAATACAGCAACTGGTGGGCCCAGAGAGGAGGGCACCAGGCCAGAGGCTGCTGAAAGTGCCAATGAGGAAGAGGAGGGGTCAAACTCCCCACACAAACCTCCAACTCCAACAACAGTTAGTGTCTTGGTTCATGATGCTGCAAGAGCAGCAAGAAGATCAACAGGTAAGATGCTAGTTAGACTGGAATGGTTTTGTGAAGTGTATGTAAGAAATAAAATAATTTTTTTGTACATGCAACTTCCCCGGCAGATATATACTTAGCTTATGTCTCTGACGTCCGACAGAAATTAGAATTTCGCGGCACACGCTGCAGGTAGTCAGGTGATACCCCCCTGACCCCCCTTTGCGGGCGGGTGGCAGGAATAGGAACCGTTCCCGTTCTAGAACCAGATTTTCTCTGTCGCGGGGTTAGTGTCAACATATGTTGTGCTACCTCCTGACTTGATTTTCGTTTTTCATCGCCATCGATCTTCTGGGCTGTCTTTTGCAGGGAAGTACTGGGTCTTTGGTTCAGCATACGCTTTTATTAACTTTTTAATGAATTTGGCTTCGAAAATTTCGAAGAATATATGATGTGTAACTACACCGAAATTTTCGGTAGCACCCACTCACATAGTTTGCAAGAAGAAAGGGAAATATTAATATTTATTCATTAATATGTAATAAGTGTTAGAATTGATTGAGGAAATATACTGACTTCCTACTTTAGGGAGTCAGTAAAGTATGTAACTAGATACGTTTCTTTTAAAAGTTTTTTAGAAAACTCGTACTAACGAGCAATTAGAGTATTAACAGTATAGTACTAGTAGTTGCATCCTCATCACCTTCTACTTCGCAGAAACTTCAAATTCATAATTGCAATTTGAAGACAAGGATTGTGGCTCAAATGCGAGCTATTGAAAGGTAAGAAGTGATTACTAGTGTTCCCCATTGCAGTGGAGGGTGCGTCTGATCGGCTCTGTCTCGCTCCCAGGCCTAGAACTCATTCAAGCTCCCAAGCCAGGGGAGAAGGAATGTCGAAAGCTGTAAGGGGGTTTCAGAGAATCCCCACCGGTCAGGCGTCCCCTCGGCAGGTTCTGTAGAGCGTCCCAGACTGCCAAGGATAGCCATTGAAAAGGCATCCTTAAAAAAGTGCGTCTCTTCATCTTACATCCGAAAAGACGAAGAAGGTATATGTTTTGATGATCTAGCGCGTTCTATGAAAACTAAGAGAACACTGAGCAAGAGCCAGCCAGGAATTAGGAAGCCGCGTTCCAGCAAGCTAGCGTGAGCCACGTTCCAACAGCCAGCAGCGAGCCGCGTTCCAGAAAACAGACTAGCGCGAGCCGCGTTCTTACAACCAAACGCGAGCCGCGTTCTAGCAACTGAGCGCGAGCCGCGTTCTAGAAAATTTTTTCTTGGCGCAAGGCTCCTTCAAAGAGACGAAGCGCCAGCCTGGCGCAAATTGCAACAGAAAAACAGATGGCTAGAGCAAGGAGCCTTATAGTACAGGGCAATCAGAACGATCCTTCCATTGAACGTTTCCGGGCAAGAGGCTCTTTCTAAAAGGGGTCTAGTAGGCGCTCGGAACTATCAGGGCGCACGGGACCTTCCACACAAGCGAAACGTTCCAGGAGCGAGTCTCCTTTCTAGCGCGCGGAACTATCCAGGCGCCAGAATATTCCAAATCTTCTTAAGAGAGAGAGGGTCAGTCGCGAGGCTCCTCTTTGAGTAATGCGGACACACTCCTTCATTCATGCTCTTCCCGCCCCGTTATGAAGAGGCAAGCGCTTTGGGAGTTTTTCTTATAAGAATCTCATCGACGTTTGGGTATGATGGCGGATAGGAAATATCTACTTCCTTCCGTAAACCCTACAGACGAACAGGAATTCTGTCTCTTCCGCGATTTATGAGGAAATCACGAAGATTTAAAGAGTTCCTGGATTAACTTCCTTCCTTAAGGAGATATATATTAACGAAAAGAACGAAGACAGTAAAAATTTTTCCTTTATCTGCCTCGCAGGGAAAGAAGGTAGTTGAGTATCTGCTGTATGAGAATACGATACGGCAAATCACACATACCGTAGTTACTTCTTTGTAGAGCAACTCAATTATCAGTATCCTTCCAGGAATTTCCTAGGAAGGACTACGCTTAAAGGGATTGTTAAGACAACACCTACTTAGCTTCTAGATTTATCGAAGTCTTGTTTCGCTTAAATATGCATTAATAAGAACTTCCTGAAGTTCGATAATTTTATAAGATTCCTTTATTTAATGGAGTAGCTGGCACTCTGGAAGAGTAAGGCCAGAACGGCTAACGGAGACTGCTATCGCGCCTTAGAGGACCAACGCAGTAACATGTAGGTGTCGGGTCATGAGTGGTTGGTTACATGTCCTCTCTCCTGCGGGATGGAATAACTAACCGTGTCTCTCCCCTACAATCGCGGTTTTAGCCTCGGATTGAGGGGATAGTTAAGCAAACAAATAAAATATTGTCTGCCTTTTGCTAAGAAGCTTTCAATAAGAAAGATATTACAACCTTTCAATGCTGTTTACCGTAGGTAACATTATTAAAGGATTCTAACGCAGCGGAACTCTATATTATATGATGCTCTCATGCTTACGAAAGCATGGCTTATTAGAGTACATGCTTAGTGAGAAGATGAATGTAGTAGAAGAGAATTCACTTTAAGACTACGGTATGGTCAAGTCTTATGCGCATACCGAGGTTAACTACAGAATTCCTAGTATCCTTACAAAGGTTTCCTAGATTAATGCTGTTTACCACAATGTGACAGTATTATAAAGGAGTCTAATACGGCAGAGCATGAAATAATATAATTCTCTCATCCTTTCGAGAAACGCACACAACCTTTTTAGAATCGGATATTGCTCAAGAGAAGATGGTGAGTCGGATGGGAAACATTCTCTTAGTGGCAGAAGTTGTTTCCTGAATGGACTATACTACGTATATAAAGTTTTTTTCCTACTAAGAACGGAATTAACACGTGAAGGATGTCGGGTACCATAAGGGCACAGATGTTCTGGCACATAACCTTAAAAGAACTAGAAGGAAGCGCCAGCCTGGCGCAAAGCGTCAGAAGCGCCAGCCTGGCGCAAATTGCACCAGAAGCGCCAGCCTGGCGCAATGCGCCAGAAGTACCATCCAAGATATTTTCTCGTTTTAGAGTCCAGTAGTGGTTGGTTTGGTGTTTGCTTCTCACCTCGGTGGTCGCGGGTTCGATTCTCGGCCATTCCATTGAGGAGTGAGAGATGTGGATTTTGGTGATAGAAGTTCACTCTCGACGTGTGTTCGGAAGTCACGTAAAAACACCATACAAACAAACAAACAAACCAGTAGCCTCTCGGAGGCTGGTAACGGCAAGATTCGTTCCTGATTTCGTTACCCATTTAATCGGAAAGGGGTCGCTTACAAGGAATGATGAAATGATTTTTTTTAATCACTTAGGCCAATTCCACGACTCTCTCATATCGCAAAGAGCATCGAGAATCTTTTTTCGCCCCTGTTCGCGTTAACAAAAGAACAGACACGGAACGTAACGATCCTTAAAGGTTCGATGCAAGATTTTGCATGTCCGTGAGAACCTTCTCGATCGAAGATAATAACTGTTAACGTATGTCTAACATTTATTGAAAAGAGTTTTGAGAACCTGCGGAAAGGTCATCATAGATCTCTTCGCAAGGTAGAAGACGAACAGGCTTCCTATAGACTGCTTCCTTTCCTCGAACCAAGAGAGGTAGCAATATACGACATCTTTAATTTAAAGAAGGGGAATAAACTTTAGTCTTGTTTTTTCCCCTAGTTATAAATTCTTAACAGATATAAGATAAATGGGCGTCAAAGGAAGAGAGGATGAATGCCTCATTTTGGCCTTAGAGAGGTTCTTGGATTCACAGAAGTCACGTTCTTCTCACAGCATGTTTCGTAAGGCTTTTCCAAGAGTATCTGGATATTCCATCAGAATCTATTATAAATAGACCTGAAAAACCTCTCCACTCTGAGTCTTTCCACGTGCAGGACTGACCAGAAGTGGACATGAATGAGAGATTTTTCAAGGTAAATGACAATAGGCATGGCTAAGACATAGAATTGCTGCAGATCGTGCTAGATGGAATGAGGAAACTGTCCTCTTCCGATACCTCTGTGAACCACATAGCGAGGTTTTTTCTTCACTTTCAGAGGGAAGAATCACCTATGTATATATCTGCTATCAAAGAACGCAGTAAAAGGCTATACTCTGTCTCTACAAGGGGAATTAGAGATAACAGAGGATTAAGATCTTCGGGATCTATACGATACCGCAATACGACAAGAGTAGGATATCATGTACTTCGAATGGAATTTTTTTTTGTGGCCACCGATTCCGTGTTCTGATAAAATGGAACTGCTCCTCATCAACTTCTTTGAGGAAGTTTATGAAGGAATTCTTTGTTTCTCTTAGCCCTAAACGACCAAGAAGAAGCCCACCCTAAACGACCAAGAAGACAAGTGAATTTTTTGTGCATTGGAATCTCGCATCAGATTCAATGGAGACTCGGCAATGGGTTCTTGCCAGCATAGTATGTCTGGCAAAAGAACTAAATCCCTCTATTCCTGACGCAACGCTTCAGATAGAAGTTTAGTTGCCCAGGCAGGGGTACTTACAGTTTTCATCTACAAGAAGAAGAGATGGTTTAAACGTTTGCCTACAGAGTCTTCGGGGTGCGATGAGGGCTCAAAATGCTTCCCAGAATGGATTCAGAAGAATACAATAAGAGCTAGAAATCAGGGTTCCGCCCAATTTCAGCTCAGTCTCTCCTTCGACTTCCAGACTCTTCTCTCGTATTGTTAGATATCCTGTCGTCTACTGGGTGTAGCTGACTAAAATCACCTCCCCTTGCCAGGGGCCAAAAGCTCAAAGGGGAAGAATTCTTCCACCCTTCTCCAGTCTCCTGATAAACTATGTGGTTGTTCAGGACTCTCGGACAATGTAGCGCCAGCCAAGCGCCAAATGCCAATACAGGAACGTAAAAAACGCCAGAGGCGGACAGTTCCAAGGAACTCTGTCATGGCCGGATACTGAGAAGGAGCGGGCCCTCCAACCTGGCGCAAATGCGCCAGAGGCGAACAAATCGGACAGAAATAAGAGTGTACGAGTGGACATCGCCAGACAGCCTAGAGACTCTTCCAAGCTCGAAGCTCCAGCAAGTGTGGAGGAGCCAAGCCAGGTGCGAGGCGCCAGCCAGCTATAGGAGCCCAGCCAGGCTCTAGGAGCCAGCCAGGCTCTAGAAGCCAGCCAGGCGCCATCCAGGTGCCAGGCTCCCTTCAAGGCTAGGCTCCAGTCAGGATTGAGGATCCATCCAGGCGCAAGGCTCCTTCCAGTAAAGAGAAACCTAAAGCTCTGTCATGTAAGAGGGCTAGTCCCCATTGATATGATACAGGTAAGGCTCTGCCATGTAAGTGGGTCAGCCCCCATTGGCACGATCCAAGAAGGCTCTGTCGTGTAAGCGGGCTAGTCCCCATTGACATGATCCAGAAGGGTTTGTCAGATAGGTCCCTACCTCGCTGAAACTCTTGAGGCATGCAGACTCATAGACAGTAATCATGAAGTCTTCTGCCAAGCTCCAGGCGCAAGGCGCCAGCCAGACGCAAGGCTCCAGCCAGGCGGGCGAGGCGCTAACCAGGGAGGAGGGCCAACATGCCCAGCCAGGCCAACCTCCAGCCAGGCTCTAGGCGCCATTTCAGGCGGCGGCCCCCAGCCAGGCGCGAGGCGCTAGCCAGGCTCCAGGCTTCACCCAGAAGAGATCTATATCAAAGAATGCCCTGGCCTACTTTGAGACAATGTGATCTCCTAAGCACTTGACAAGTGCATTGATGATTCCTTCAAACAGCTGAGAATTAAAAGCGCATGAAGTGCGAGCTTTTTTTCTGTATTCTTGTTCTTTCCTTAACAATAATGTCAGTAAGGACATATTAGCTGTCACATACGGGAGATGCAACTCTGTGTTTGACTTCCCATATCCGAAGGATGTCAAGATAACCTACGAGAGATCCTTCTCTCTTGGTTGATACGTGTCTGCGGATACATTGCTGGGATAGGGAGCCGATACTGATCCTTAACTAGTGAGTTAAATTTTAGTTAACGTCGTGTTTTTCTTTGGGTGTTTGAAAGGAGTTTGGGGATAACTCTTTTCAACTTAAGCACTAACCCTCGTGTTAGGATCAGGTGATCGGGATCGGTGTTGTGCTCCTTAATTATGCCACTAGGCATAGGCATATTGTCATGTAAGAGGCTCTGTCGAGTAAATGGATAAGACCCCATTGACAGACCCACAAGAACTCTTAGCCATAGGTCACATCCTCGCTGAGGCTCTGAGGCGAAGCAGATTCCTAGGCATTAGCCATGGAATCTTCCGCCTGAACAAGTGGACGGAACCAAGGGTTTTTAATTTATTTATTACCTACAACGTATGTTGTTTACCTGTCTATTCAGTAAATAGTTGTCTCTTACCCACCACCAAGGGTGTCAATCAGCTAAGTATATATCTGCCGGGGAAGTTGCATGTACAAAATGATATTGTTAGAATACAATAAAGTTTTGTACATACTTACCCGGCAGATATATACGATGAATGGCCCACCCAGCCTCCCCCTCAGGAGACAGGTGGAAGAGAAAATCTGTTTCTAGAACGGGAACGGTTTCCTATTCCTGCACCCAGCGGCAGGGGGGTAGATCACCTGACCTACCTGCAGCGTGTGCCGCGAAATTCGAATTTCTGTCGGACGTCAGAGACATAAGCTAAGTATATATCTGCCGGGTAAGTATGTACAAAACGTTATTGTATTCTAACAATATCATTTTTGCCATGTTTGTCCTAAGGGCTCCAGTTTAAATAAAGACATGGGGCTTTATTATTATGTTTGTACCAGTTGGTGACAGTACCTCAGACAAGCATAATACCATCAAGGGTTGTTGTGAGCATGGGTAAGCATATAGTAAGGTAACTTTATTAAAGTCAGTGTTAGTCCTATACCACTGAATGGCACTGGGGACTATGGCTTAGGGTGGCCAGCTCATTTTCTCAGGCTTTGGTGTACCACCAGTATTTGTTTCCTGCTGAGTCAAAAGCAAGTGGGAATCAAACTGCAGATGCATCAAGCAAATGCCTGCTTGGTACTCAGAAAGAATGATTAATAGTAGAAAAGGGAGTGATAATAGAGAACATAGATCAGGTGGGAAAAAATCTAATGACCCTTGCCTCTAATTGTTAATTTCATGTGGTTGAAGTTGATGCCAAGTTGGCCTTTATCTAGCAAACATAGTTGTCAGGTCCCCTGCCATGAGAGATAGGTGGAAAGTCGAACAAACCATCATGCATTGACCATGTGTGTGACACTGACTGATTGATCAAAAGCTATTACATTTTTAGAAAGTAATAGCTCAGGTACGACCTTGTCACTTTATAGCCAGAGTATTTAACTTAAATATTGCTATCAAATCTCCATATACAAATTGTCACTGATCTCTCAACATAACAGTGCTGAGCAGGCTTTACTCGGCTTTTTTAGCGATATTAAAGAACATGAATAGTGAGTGGCAAGAGAGTAATGAGATTCCTTGCATAGGTAGTAGCACTTATGCTAAATTTCATTCTTGTTTGCTTTTTAACTTTTAAACTTTTAGTGCAGCTGTAGTATAATGAATTTGTATCTTAATTCAGAAAACTATTTCCATATATATGTTCTCTAACTTATAATTAAAATAAATATTTTTATTATTATCAGGCAGTTTAACTGGATCCATTGAGTCAAAATACTTGACTATCATAGGACTGGCTAGGATAACCTTAAGAGGAGGATCCTATTTGCAGATCTTTCTATTGAATTCCTGCCATAGAACTGAACCCAGTTTCATAAGGATGAAATAATATTTACAATTACAATAGTAATTTTAAAAATATGGAGTTTGTATGTCTTCAAATTCTAAAACTTTTTAAATCTTGTTTGCAGACAGTTCTAGTTTAGGTAGCCAGAACAGTTCTTCATATCAAGGCAGTCCTCCAGGTCCTGTACAGATTGCTGTAGATGTTATCAACTCCCCACCACCATCATCCACTCAGCCTTCAACTCAGAATAATGAAAATGCTGAATCTGACCGTGATTATGTTGTGTGAAGAGTGTTCTTAATGTGTTCTATTTTATAATTAGATTTATTTTATCATTACTGGTAGTACAGTTAAAACCAAAAATTCTAGTATCTTTTTCATTAACTATAAAGTTTAAACTGAAATTCAAAATTTCATTAACTATAAAAAAATACTTTATTTCACACCTTGTTTGCTAAACATTATAAATTGTATATATTATATATATGTAATCAAGATGCTGAACATATGAATCGTGTATGTGACATATGCAATCAAGAGAGAAGTTGATAATTTTTTGGTTGTGACTTGATCACTCAAGAATATTTTTCCCAAGTAAAGTGGAGGTAAAATGTAAGTATAGTCAAAGAGATATTCTTGTATTTCATTGCATACTACTTTTAATTTTAGTTAAACTAAGTCACAACTACAATGGGTTATACAGTGAAGTCTCTATTCTTTACCTTTCCAGTCTCATTAACAACCTAGCCATTGTCCATTACATAAAATCTCATTCTGTTAAGAAAAAGTTTAACTTTTATATTCCTGTGGATGAATTAACCTAATTTTTGTGTAGAGCAAAGCTCATCATTTTATTGAACATAGACTAGTTGCATCATTATGAAATGTAATCTGCTTCATTTTGCCCCTAAGTTAGTCTTTCATGAGAGGCTTTGTATGAGGTGAGGCCACTTGTCATTCTAGTTTTTAAGCTAAGAAAATAAAGTGTTATAGATATGAGCAGAATTTATCTTCTGAACCTCTCATTTAATAAGTGCTAATTTTCAGTGATGGAGGTTGAACTTTAGGAAAAAATCCAGTCCGTGTTAAAGTTGGGAGTTGTATATGGAATCAGAACTGAAAATTGGCAAACTGAAGGTGAGAGACTTTTGATATTTTATCAAAATTCTCTTATTCAGGGGTAAAACTTAATAGATTTTATAATCTTATTCAAATTTCAGGTAATTTTTTCTGCTTTGATCTGTTTCTTTCAATGCTTTGTGGGGGGTAAAGAAATTTTTGGACAGGTGACAATTTATTTTTCAAAATTATATTTAGAAGTCATGTTTTTTATCTTCCTCCATTATTAGGAAATTTTTAATTACTGTAAATGATGGGAATTCCATTGTCTTGATGTTTTGTGTTAGTGGTAATGCAATATAAGGTACAAATGTGATGTAGAAAATTTAATTTATTCTTGAGAGCCTGTCCTTAGCCTCCTGTAAAAACCCACTGTTTCTTAAAAAAGATACAAAAATTACTCAAGCCGAAAGTAAAGTAAGGAATGTTACATAATCAACGTAACAATAATTCAGTTTTGCCTTGTGGCTTTGGTGCTATAGCTCTCAGTGAATTTCCAGCGTCTTATTCTTCTTACAATTTCTTTTCAACATTGCAGAAAAACTTTTAAAATATACAAAGTAAATGTGGATACAATCACAAATCTAGAAGCCCCTCAAAAATATGTACTACCTTCTGAACATAGGAAAATGTCTTCCATAGTATAATACATATTTACTGTAGACAATTCTGGATCAAATCTGGAGCACCATGTGCTCTTTGGATCTGGAGTCCTGGGTTAATATCTACCATCATGAGTGATGCCTGATTTAAAATCATGCTTTTTTCAACACCAGCATGAATGGACAACACATGATTTTGGGAATATAACTTTAAATTATCACTGTGCTCTGAATCATACCAAAAATCCTGGCGATGTCAAATTTGAAATGATGTCCAATAATGTAAATTGTATTTTCTTATATAGTTGAATGTTGCTGTAACAGTAAGAAAGTAAAACTAATATACAGACTTCTTAAGTCCCTTCACAGCATTACTACTAGTGTCTTATGCAGAAAATTTTGAGACAGCACTAAAGGTTTCTTGCAGTTCCCTGTTAGCCTATGGTTGTATTTCCTCTACCATTTAATGCATTTAACATCAATTCCTTTTCATCTTATCACCAAGCTGTCTGTTTAATGTCTGTCTAGCTCCAATTCCACTCATTCAAGAACAATCCTTCAATCCAGTGAGTCTAGAAATGGATGTAATTATTCTTATGGTGGTACAACAGTAAGAATGGGAACAAATATAACAGAACACTATACGGTACTATGTTCAAAGCTACCTTTAGTATAAAGTCCTAGATACAATTAAAAGGAACCTGCTATGTGAGAGTACTTCAGTTCCTTTAAGTAAATGGCTCATCTGTCATGAGGAAAATCAGTATACATAGGTTGAATTGCAAAATTTAGGTATAAAGCCAAACAACAGCTCTAAAAGAAACTAGTATAATTCTAGTAAAGTCCGTCAGTTTTTTCTTTCTTTTTTCTTTACTTGTAATTACAATGAAAGAGAAATTTCTGTGCACTCTGGTTTTAACTTGGCAGTTCAAATTGTCTGTATTCAAGTATTGAGAGAACCTTTCTTATAAAACTGAAAGCCATACATTTGGTAATTTATTTTTTTCTGAATTACCTTTATGGGATAAGAAGGCCATACATTTGGTAATCTTTTTTTATTTCCTTTTCTTACTGGAATATTAAATTCTTGATTATATTTATGATTTGAAATGACAAGAAATATTAGGGTCATACTATTTTTAGATACAGTATTTTATCCAGAATAGACAGGTTTTCAAGTTGGCCACTTGTAGTTTGGCTTATTATTCACTTGTTTTTCATTGCACCTGCATATCAAGTATTCTTGTAGTTTTAAAGTTTTAACATATTATCTTATAAAGTCATACATGAAATAGTCATTTGTAAAGAGTAAAGACTTCACTGTGTGATATTTTATGCATATGTAGTTTGCAGTACTAAGAGTGTGTGTATGTATATATTCTATTCATATATATAATATATATATATATATAGATAGATATAAGATATATATATTCATATATATATATATATATATAATATATATTGTATAAATATAATATAAAGACAATTACTGAGAAATAAGGAAAAACTTGCAAAGGTGCATACAATGTATGTAGTAGTGATGGCTTTTGGAACTGCTACCTAGTCCAAAGTTGTCGGTCTACATAGATCGAAACTGGCTTTAATGCTAGTCAGTTTTGTCATAGTCTTGGTACACTTAAGTAAACATAATGGTCATTCTAAATAATGTAATATATACATGTATATAAATACAGGCGGTCCTAGGTTATCAGCGGCCTCGGTTATTGGCAATCCGGTTTTATGGGGCCGATTTCCAGTTATCGACGCCGATAATAGAGTACTGGCATTGATGCATACCAAAACTAGCCAATTTTCAGTTATCAGTGATGTTTATATATATATATATATATAATATACAGGCAGTCACGGTTATCAGCAATCCGGTTTTTATGACACTTGTCTAGTGCCATAAAATCGGTGATCTATGTCACCATAAAGGGCCAAGTTCCGGTTATCAGCGCCATAAGGCACCCATAATATGGGTTAGGGCACCGTAACATATCTAACAATGGCGCCATAAGGTGCTTATGGTGCCGATAGCTGGTTATTGGGGCCATAAGCATCATTATGGCACCCTAAATAGCAGAGTTTCGGTTAATGACGGTTTTTGCTTATCAGCACACCCTTGGGAATGGAACCCCCCGCTGATATCCAGGGACTGCCTGTATATATACACACACACACACACACTGTAAACAGTATGTTCTTTATTAACAGTCAAGGTTACTTGCCACAGTATGTTAGGATTTAACTTGTAAATAATGATGTTCATTGAGGTGGAGATATTTAATTTCTTGCAATTTTTGTAAGTACTGTAGTAAAGGAACTAGCTGTTTTGGGTGCTCCTAGTAATTTAGTTAAGTGTTACAATGAATCATTCATTATTAAATACAGTATTTTAACCAGACCACTGAGGCTAATTTAGTTAGTCATTACAGGGCTGGCCCGAAGGATTCATCTTTATTAATTATAAAGTCTACGTAGATATTTATTAAATTAGTACAGCTCCATTAAACTTTGAATCATGCAGATAAAATATAAATTATTTATGTGATTGTTAAATAAGATATGGTTAAGTTGTTGAAAGGAATCATTGTGGATTAATTTTATATTAAACGTGTATTGTGGTCTGACACAGGGCTGCCAGTGTTCAGTTATGTACTACATCTAATACAGGGAGATTAATATTGGCAAGTTTTGTTCACATTTTAAGAGATGTTAATAAAATCTGGTGAATATTTGCAAGAATGGAGATTTTCAACATAATTTTGATGTTTAATTTTCAGCTTATTATCGAAGGTGGTTTTGTAGTACACATAATGTTGACAACTGAACTCTGAATCTGACTTTGCTTACTTTTGTTGGTTGTGTGATAAATCAATATTGTTTTGATTACAAAAAACACCTTTAATTGATTTTGTTTTCTTTATGCTAAACACAATTAAGAAAACAAATGCATTGCCACATCACATGAAAATTTTCTCATGGTTAGGTTATTACGTTCAAGTTTGTACTTTGTTCTTTCTCACTTAAACATTCTGCTGTCTCCAATTCACTTTATATTTAGGGATTTTTTTTTAGGTAGTTTATTCATAGTTTGCATTTAATACAGCTTTTTTTTTATCTTTTCCTTCCAGTAACCATTGTGTATATGTTAATTCTCATGATTTATATACATCTGTAGTATTTTTAAAAGTGGAAGAAGTACTAGCCACAACAGCTCAAAGTGCATTTTGGTTGCACTTCATCTCCACTACCATTTGCAAAATATTATGGTTCTGATTTGCAGTATTGGTTTCACACTGCAGTTCTGGTCTTATTGTTGCTTATGCCTTTATTTATTAAGCTACTGGGATGTTTAATCAAGAGCCCCTACAGAAAGTTGCATCAGTCCATTTTCACAGAAAAAAAAATTAGCTACTAAAGCATTTACAGAGTGCAAAGTGCAGCGTGTATCTCTTAGTTTGTTACTGTAAGTATTTACAATATTCATGACCTCAGAAATCTAGTAGGCATTCAGACCCTTTTATTTTCATTCAGGATCTTTTTATTTTCAAACACCATAAATTGACATGGTAAGCTCAGAAATAAATGGCTGTATTTTATTCATGAAAACTTGATGGAGAATAGCTCATATAGGTGTTGGTGGACATCCAAACACATCATAATAGTTATGGTTGGTTGTTTGAAATAT
>NC_087211.1:54378632-54453632 GCF_015104395.2 Macrobrachium nipponense
GGAAGGCTGTTGTAAAAAGGGCTTGGGAAGACTCCTGACCCTCTTGCATGAAAGAAACCAGTTCCTTGTTCTGTTATCAAGGAGATCTGAGCCCTGCTGAGCACTTGAAGGAGACTGCTCAGTGGATTGAGTCCTGACTATAAAAGTACATCTCTTGCACTACCACCTCAACTTTACTATCTTACTCTTTGCCAAAAAAATAAATAAAATAATAAAATACATAAAAATATAAAAAGAAATCCAAGCCTGATTCTCAAGATGTCTCAACACCTTAGCTAAATAAAAAGTGCATGATAAAAGAGAAGCGAATGGCAATTCCCCACTCACCTGCCTACCTCCATTTAAGGGGGCCGGCCAGAACGCCTATATATGGAGGTATAGGGCGAAAAATGCAGTCATGAAAAAATTCATGGAGCTTCATTTGGCAATTGAGAATACGTATATGAAATATTTCGTCAAAATTCCTCTTACTTTCGTAGTTACAGGGTAATTAGTTAACGTAACTCAATAAGCCTAAAACATTGATCCGTACAAGAAAATGCAATATTTCCTCTATTATCGTAAATTTTGATAATTATTGTCAAAGAAATTGGGAGAAATGGCATCTGTAGACATTCCCCGAGTTGAGAAGGAGACTTCAGGCCAAGTCCACTGTCCTGTCCTGTAACAGTCCTGATTTAGTGCGATTACAGACGTCGAGTAGTCTGCACGTTCCATTTCACCTCTGACATACGCCTGCGTTTACTTATGTTTATGTAGGTTTCGGCAAGAATTTCATCATGCCAATGAGGAAAAGACAAGGAAAACATCTTGCTAACATACAGACGAAGAAAAATCGCTCAAGTATTATTACAGAATATCATAATATATGGCGTAGTTAGTGAAGAGAGAGGGGAGGGTTGCTTAGTAACGCCCCCGTCTTGCTTGACAGCACACGTCACACTGTGCCCAAGGCTACGACGATCTTTGAGCAAAGAGATCTTCATTCATGATAAATAAAGTTTTTTTGGTTTTTTAAAACCCAAAATGGAATATGAAAATCATACTAATCATGATTTATTCAATTGTCTTTGTAAAAAAGAGTACGCCTTCGAGTTTCACCTCTTGAAATTCTCTTGCATTTACGTTTGTTTATCTTGGTTTCGGGGCAAGAATTTCATCATGCCAAAGAGGAAAATACAAGGAAAACATCTCGCTAACATACAGAAGAAGAAAATTCGCTGTAATAAGCCGAGTTAGCGAAGGGGAGAGAGAGAATTGCGTAGGAAGGAGTGCCCCATCTTGCCTCAAGCAGTGCCCCCAGGCTGCGATATATGAGCAAAGGGATCATCATTTATGATTAAATTATGATAAATAAAATAGTTTTGGTTTATTAATACACAAAAAAGAAATATACATTCATAATAATCATATTTATTAACATTGTCTTTATAGAAATACGAAGGAAAACTTTGAACGCCCGTATCTCAAAACTATACTTATTGACCTTCTAAATCTATCTTCTCACTTAGTTTTAAAGCTATAACATTGAAATTTGGTATATAACTCAGGAAGACATTATAGAACAATCAAATAGAGCCCTTTTTTCCAATTTTTGTTTCGTATTTTTTATATAAATTTTTTTCTCCTGATTTATAGGGTTTATTTTTTTACCATATTGAAAAATTCATATCTTGCAAAAAAAGGACTTTTAGAAAAAAAACTCTCCATTCGATTGGAGGTCTACATCAGGTCTATATATGGTAGTAATCCCAGGTCTTAATATTAAATATCAAGGAGGAGATAGATTTGAAAAATGGTATTTTCGGGATAAATCGCCCCTGGCGGGTCACAAAAACTGAAGGTCAGAGGCGAAAATCATATGCGGTTTGGAGATGTCCCAAGTCACCTTATTAAGTGGTATGAATATCAAAGTCCTGTCCTTGAAAAAGGGCATTAGCCGGCCGGCCCCCTTAACTACCTTGTTTCCAAGTTTCAATGACTGTTCAAGCCTCTGCTGAGGAATAATTCTACTAAAAATGGAATGGTTTCTATTCTCATATGATCAAATGACATCTGAAAAAAATTAGTCCTAAAAATGCAAATCTCTCCACTTACAACTTGCTATATGAGTAGGATAGTATTATGGAATCTTATTGGCAGGTGGTTATTCCACATTCCCTCTTGTCATTTGCTTTGCTTAACTGATTGGATGTGCTGAATCTATGGATGCTGAGTCACCTCAAGGACCATTGTAGAGGTTTTATTTTATGAAGTAACCATACTTCCTCTGTAACATGACCTGTCAGTCTTGAGTATGATCAAGTTCCCTTGCTTAACGTTACACATGTCATACCAATTTTATTTGTAAGTACAAGTTTTTAATGTCAACTACTATCACTTTATCATATATGCTGGCTTATAAGTCTGCCCCTAAAATTCTTGGATGTGATTTAAGTTGTGGGTAACATTTGCCACATAAGTTAGACACCAAAATAAGGCAATACTTTATCCATCTTCAATATGTCTTTACTCAAAAACTCCCTTACCTGGATGTATCACTCATAGACTACCACGTCAGTCCTCGTGTCCCTCAAAAAATAAGTCATTTTCAATTAGCCTCGGTATATTTAGTTTTTGAGATGCAGCTCTCAAAGCATCTTTGTAGGTTGTATGAAGATAATAATAACCTGCTACCAGCATCAAAGTTTGGGTTTCCTACAGACCTTGGTACTTGTGATACACTCATCAATATTTAACGTCTTGCAGAGTGCTCTTGATGAGGGTGCTGAGGCGCACACAGTCAGTTTGGATTTTAGTGCAGCCTCTGATTGTGTGAATCATAATGCACATATCTGGAAGCTAAGATTATTGGGAATTGGTATATCTTTATCAATATTTTACCTACAGTTTTTTTGCTATTTATTATCTACACTAGTGACTTGTGGCAAGGTTTGGAGAACAACATGATTGTGTGTGCCGATAATGTTATCTTCTAGCTGTCATTTCTTCTTCACACCTGAGGTCTGTGTTTGCAGCCTTGAACAGAGATCTGGCATATATTCATGAGTGAAGTAGGCTTTGGGGCATGAAGCTGAAATATTCTATTCTAAAACTTAAAGTATGACAACTAGTCAATACGATACAAAACAATTTATCCTTTGCAACCTGGTTTACTTTTCAATGGCATACTTTTAAATGTCAGTAACTTTAAGATTGACTTGCTCTTTTTCTCACAAAAGTTGATACCTTGAGGAAATGCTTTCAATTGCTCTGTGATGAAGTTTTTACTAATAAGTGTTTTAACTCTTTTCTCTAACAAGGTCTGTGGGCGCTGACTAATCTCAAACCCTTGGATAGAGTAATGTCATCAATCATATTTATTTTGCTATCTCAAAATGTTCACTTGTGGCATACATAAGCTCATATCTGTTGCACAAAATGCACTATAACAACAAACATCCTCTGCACTCTTCTTTACTGACCTAGTTATTTTCGCTTGAAACAATTGGTTGACTGAGCTGCCAACAGTGTCCTGTTTTATTTATTTATTTTTTTTGGTATCAGGTTTAATACTACTTGGTTTGGTAGTACTATAATGTGTAAGAATTTACCTAGTGCAGTTGTGGAATCCTCTGATCTAATATTTGGCAAAATTCAGTCCTGCTACCTACTGATGCCTCCTGAATTCAGGTGTATTGGTTTAATTTTCTATTTCTCCTTATTTATTTACTAATGGCTTTTCCTATAAATTCTCTCTCTGCAAGCTGATTATCCTTTGGAACCCTATTGGGTTTATAGTCAACTGACTCTGTCTGTAAGGGTTTTCAGGTGAAGATTTCAAGAAAGAAAGATGGAAGCAACAAAAGGGATTTCCCAAAGCAGGTGAAAGACCTCTTCCACCATGTAAACTAGTGCTCTGCAGTCAATTTGTATAATGAAATTGGTTCCTAGTGATACTCTCAAGATGTAGGCTTTCAGCAAGCAAGTTAGGGAGCTGTGCTATCATCTTCTACTACTACTTTTATTCTAATCAATTACTCACAATATAGTTTCTCTGAATTAAAGGTTTAAAGGTAGCTACTGAGTAACAAGAGCATGGGACAGGTCACTGCATTTGTGCACAATGTCCAAGTGACCAAATATCCACATGTATGAATAGTGCCCAAGCACCCTTTCCACCTGAGACCTGGGAGAACAAGGTAACAGCTACTGATGACTCAAAGCCCCCTTTGCTAGCTAAAAAGGATCAGTAAGGTTGTATGCCAGTGAAAATCCTTGAAGGGACTTCAGTGGCAATGAACTCAGGACTAACACAGTGGAGATATCAGTGGTATCACTGGGCAACCATGCACTGAGTACAAAGCCACAACTAAGTTTGTAATGTGTATGAAAACATTTTGAACTTGGTGGGATGTTTAAAAATATAATATAATCATTATAAAATAGAAATAAAGTCTACTTACAGCTAGTTTATCCAATATAACAGCCTTTGCAGAATCACTGAGCCTTTCATCCTCAATTAACAGGTCATGCACTTGAGATAATATCTGAAAAGTAAAGAAAAGTTTGTTTTACATTCAGCGGTACTATTTAAAAGATCACTCGGTTCACAGCATCACTGACAAACTTTAAATATTCAATGAATAAATTCAATCGAAACAACTACTGCACAAATTTACAAGTGAACAATAACCATGCAAAACAAAGATACCACATGCATTAACACCATGAAAAATATCTAACATTTTTAACTGGTAAGATGGCCTCCTTGGTAATGTATCATCAGACCTGATTTCTCAAACAAAAAGTTAGTAAGCTACAGACTGAGCTTCTGCTAAGTTTTTTTAAGATATTTTGTTAACACACGCCTGTCTTGCAGCAACAGTGCTTGACTTAAGCAGCTCACCCTTTCTCAGTCACTTCGTAAACAAATGAAAAATTCCTTTCATTACACCAACAAATAATCTCAAAATGAGTTACAGGACTATCTCAATACAAAGATCTATGCTGCTGTTATGATTACTGAAAGTGATAGCATACCTCAAACACTTATACAGTAATATACAGGTTTAGACAAAAAGCTATGGAAAAACGTCCTTAATTTCATTCTTCAATTTGAAGTAAATTTAAACCAAATTTGATAAATATACATCTTGAAGTCTGTTACTACTCATATTTACAACTCACCTGACTTCCAGCATAACCCTCTGCCATTAATCTACTCAAGAAATCACTTAGTTTCTCATAGGAATCAGTTGCACAGACCTCCATCAATTCAGTCAACCAAGACTCAGGAACAACACCTGAAGGGCAAAAAACAATAATACATGATTCGTACTCCCAACATATTAAACAAATTAAAAATACAAATTACATGCTGTATCTTACATATCATGACCAGAAATTTTGCTAAACCTAATTCAGTTTGCAATAGAGCATGGAAATGAGAACATTGTCACCAAAGTTATTTAATCACTTATGCAATAGGATGTTCTCAAAGTTGTTTTTTTTTCTCTAAAATGTTTCCCACCATAAGCATCACACCAGAATTTTAGCCAAGCTTCAAACTGAAATATTTTACGTGTGTGAATCATTACCTGTAACCTCATAAACATCCAGTTTTGTTATCTTTTCATCCTTTCCTCTTACTCGTGATGTTGACTGGACGTAGTGATGGCTGTCTCAAGTCACCACCATGGTTTCAATAAATGCTTCTAGTACACCATCTTCATATTGGATGTTTTCTTCTTCACAAATGTATGATAACCTCTTGATCAAAATGTCTCGGGCTGAAGATGCAGCAGTTTATAATAAAAATGATATTGTTATGTTTACAAATAAAGTTTCATACATACTTACCTGGCAGATATATACATAGCTAAGACTCCGTTGTCCCGGCAGAAATTCAAATTTCGCGCCACTCGCTACAGGTAGGTCAGGTGATCTACCTGCCTGCCCTGGGCGGCAGGACTAGGAACCATCCCCGTTTCTATCATATTTTCTCTCTTCCACCTGTCTCCTGCGGGGAGGCTGGGTGGGCCTTTAATTGTATATATCTGCCAGGTAAGTATGTATGAAACTTTATTGTAACATAACAATATCATTTTCATACAATCAACTTACCTGTCAGATATATACATAGCTGATTGGCACCCTTCGGTGGAGGGTAAGAGACAGCTACTATATGGAATAGACAGGTAAACAACATATGTTGTAGGTATAAATAAAACCTTGGTTCCTACCTGATAGGTGGTAGACTTCGTGGGTGTTTGCCCAGTAGTCTGCATCACCTCAAGAAACTTTAGCGAGATATGTGATCTATGGCCAAGAGTTCTTGTGGGTCTGCCGATGGGGTCTTACCCACTACTCAGCAGAGCCTAAAAGGACTTTGTCAATGGGTGCTGATCCACTTATATGACAATACACCTTATGAAGGAGCACACAACCCAATCCCGACCACCTGATCCTAACCATATGTTAGAACTAAGGATTGTTACGAGTTATCCGAACTCGTCACAACAACCGTAACTCAAAAAACCACTACGCACACATACATAATTTTCAAAAAAAATTTTACTCAACTAATTGGATATGACAAGAATTCTCTTATGAACAACATAGACGGCCGCCCGTGCGAGCCTGAATCCTCCATTGTTCGAGAGATTCTCGACCATATCCAAACAGAAGAACAGTATATACATTTAAGGATTGGTGTCGGCTCCCGTACCCAGAATCGTATCTGCCGATACGATAGGACCTAGAGAAAAACACTTCTCATACGTCACACGCACGCCGTCTTTCAAGTAATGAGATGCAAATCCTGAGTTGCATCTCCAATATGTCGTATCTATAATGTTTTTAAGCGACATATTCTTATAAAACGAGAGAGACGTCGCAACCGCTCTTACTTCATGAGCTTTTACTCTCAGTAGTTGTAATTGTTCGTCAGGACAGACCTTATGAGCGTCCGTAATGACGTTTTCTTACAAAGAACGCCAGAGCATTCTTGGACATCAGTCTTGTGGGGTCTTTTACCGCGCACCAAAGACCTTGTCTAGAGCCTCCCAACTGACGCTTCCTCTGAAGATAGAACTTCAGAGCTCTAACAGGGCATAGAGACCTCTCTGCTTCTCTGCCTACGAGACTCGACATTCCTTTGACTTCGAATGACCTAGGCCAGGGATTCGTGGGATTCTCGTTTTTCGCTAAAAAAACAGGGTCTTAAACGAGCAAATAGCCGAGTCTCCCTTGAATCCTACTTTATCATGCAGAGCTTGTAATTCACTAATCCTTTTGCCGTAGCTAAAGATAAAAGGAATAGGCATTTTCTAGTTATGTCTCTAAATGATTGCCAGATGCGGAGGCTCGAATCTATCCGAAGACAGATATTTGAGGGACTACGTCCAGGTTCCAGTTCGGAGGTACTGGTTCTTAGACTTTGAAGTCTCAAAAGATCTTATGAGATCGTGGAGATCTTTGTTATTTGCCAGATCTAATCCTCTGTTCCTGAATACAGCCGAGAGCATACTTCTGTATCCCTTTATTGTGGATACGGCTAGATGAGATTTTACTCTCAGGAATAGCAAGAAATCAGCAATTTCCGCTATAGAGGTAGAGGAGGAGGACAAACTTCTTGGCTCTACACCACCTTCTAAAGACCTCCCACTTCGACTGGTATACTTTCGTAGTGGAGGTTCTGCGAGCTCTCGCGATCGCGCTTGCCACTTCGCGAGAAAAGCCTCTCGCTCTGACAAGTCTTTCGATAGTCGAAAGGCAGTCAGAGCGAGAGCGGGGAGGTTTGATGGTACCTCTTGAAGTGTGGGTGTTTGAGAAGATCCGTCCTTCTTGGTAGGGATCTTGGAAAGTCTACGATCCACTCTACCACCTCCGTGAACCATTCCTGGGCCGGCCAAAAGGGGGCTATTAACGTCATCCTCGTCTCTTTTGACGCCACAAAACTTTTTCATTACTAACCCCAGGATTTTGAATGGGGGAAAAGCATAAACGTCTACTCGAGACCAGTTAGCAGGAAGGCGTTCTACCATAATTGCTCTTGGATCTTCCACGACCGAGCAAAACACTGGGAGCCTTTTTGAAATGAATGTTGCGAAGAGATCCACATGAGGAGTTCCCCACAGAGACCAGAGATCGAGACACACTTCCCGCGTGTAGAGTCCATTCTGTATGAAGGACCTGGTTCCTCCTGCTGAGCCTGTCCGCCCTCACATTCCTTACTCCCTGTACGAACCTTGTCAGCAGGGAGATGTTCCTGTGAGACGTCCAAAGTAATAGGTTCCTCTCGTGAGCTCGTTAAAGGAACGAGGAGTGCCGGTCCCTCCCTGTTTCCGAATGTAGGCAAGTGCGGTGGTGTTGTCCACGTTTACTTGCACTACCTTGTTTGACACCAGAGGTTCTAGGCTCTTTAAGGCCAGATGTACGGCGAAGAGCTCTTTGCAGTTTATGTGCCAGGACCCCTGTGCTGTTTCCCAGGTGCCTGACACTTCCTCTGAGCCTAATGTCGCTCCCCAACCTGTCTCCGACGCGTCGGAGAACAACACTAGGTCTGGGTTCTGTTCTTAGAGAGATCCCTTTGTTCTCTTCCAGAGGTAGCAACCACCACTGTAGGTGTGCCTCTCTCTCCACTGGAATGGGAAAAACGTCCGACCGTTGTCCGGTTTTCCAGCTCCAAGACCTCTTGAGGAAGAATTGAAGTGGACGTATATGAAGTCTTCCTAGAGGGAAGAATTGTTCCAGCGAGGAAAGCGTCCCCAGAAGCTCAACCATTCCCTCGCTGACGTTTGTTGCTTCTCTAAGAAGAGAGAGATTATCCGCAAACCTTTCGCGGTTCTCTCTTGCGAAGGAAAAACTCGAAAACCCCGAGAATCCATCCGAATCCCCAGATAGACTAGGTCTTGTCTGGGGGTCAGCTGAGACTTCTCGAGGTTCACAAGCAATCCCAACGCCTTGGTCAAATCCAGAGTTAACTTTAGGTCCTCCAAGCACTGTCTCTCCGATCTGGCCCTGATGAGCCAGTCGTCTAGATACATAGAGACATTCACTCCTTTGAGATGAAGAAATCTCGCCACATTCCTCATCAGGCTTGTGAAGACCTGAGGAGCTGTGGACAGGCCGAAACACAAGGCTCTGAACTGAAAGATCCTTCCCCCCGTCATGAAACGGAGGTACTTTCTTCGACGAAGGGTGGATCGGGACGTGAAAGTAGGCGTCCTGGAGATCTAGAGACACCATCCAATCTCCTTGTCGTAATGACGCTAGGACTGAAGCAGAAGTCTCCATGGAGAACTTCTCCTTCTGAACAAATGTTCAGAGAGCTGACGTCCAGTACTGGTCTCCAGCCTCCCGAGGCTTTCGCCACTAGAAAAAGGCGATTGTAAAACCCCGGGGAGTTTTGATCCAGTACTAGTTCTATCGCTCTCTTGTCCCACATTTGTTCCACCATCGATCGAAGAGTATCCCTCAGCACAGGGTCCTTGTACTTGGCTGATAGTTCCCTTGGTATTGACGTTAGGGGAGGAGTATTCAGGAAAGGGATACGATATCCCTTCCTTAAGATATTCAATGAAGACTCGTCTGCGTCTATCATTGTCCAGGCCTCCACGAATCCCAGGAGCCTGGCACCTACTGGTGCTTGGAGGAGAAATGTTTCATTTTCCCTTTTTAAAGGGACGAAAGGCAGACCTACCTCTCTTCTCCGGAGCCTTCCTTCTTGCGGGAGGTCTGGAGGTCGGACCACCTCGAAAGGGCTGCATTGATGTACTAGGTCCTTTCTTGTCAGATACTGAAACAGGTTTCTTCTTCCTAGCTGACTGCGTCAGAAGATCCTGAGTCGCCTTCTCAGTTAAAGAGTGAGCAACGTCCTTCACTAACTGAGAAGGGAACAAAAAGTCAGAAAGAGGCGCATACAGTAGAGCTGCCCTCTGAGCATGCGAGACTGCCTTTGTTAAGAAGGCGCCATACACCGTCCTTTTCTTTAAAAGACCTGCTCCAAATAATGAAGAGACTTCAAAAGATCCATCCTGTACCGCTTTGTCAATGCAAGACAAGATGCATAACAGAGCTTCAGGTTCGATTCCTTCTGAATCATGGGCTTTCTTGGACATCACCCCAAGGGACCAATCTAAGAAGTTGAAGACTTCCAATACATGGAAGAGTCCCTTGAGGAGATGATCCAGTTCTGAAATACTCCATGTAATTCGAGCAGAATTGAGACTTGGACGCCTTGAAGCGTCAACTAAAGTCGAAAAATCTGCCTCCGTTGTAGAAGGGAGAGCGATACCCATATTCTCTCCCGTCTTATACCATATGCCTCTTTTCCCAGCTAACCTTGCTGGAGGCATGCAAAAGACTGTCCTGACTAAGTCTTTCTTAGACTTCATCCATGAATCTAAGGCGTGTAATGCCCGCTTCATCGAGATGGTGGGTTTCATTTTCAGAAAAGACGAGGGCTTCTTCGTCTTAGCACTAGAAAAGAGCGAGCGCGGAGAAGGAGGAGCAGCAGGAGTCAACTCGTCTCCATACTCCTCAAGAAGCAGGGTAGTCAAAACCTTATAGTTGGACAAGCCCTCTCTTCCATGATCTCATCATCCGAGGTTTTCCTCCAACTCGGGATATATCTGAGTCTCCGTTCTCCTTTCTGAACTTTCCTCTTCTGGAGGAGACAAACTCCTGATAGGAGAGGGGCTAAGGGAATGATATTCTTTCCTTTTTCCCGTTTTGAAAGACTTGGAAGGCGTCACAAGCTCAGGCTTCTCTTGAACTTTAGAAGACGCCTTGTATGACGCTTCCCGTTCTCCGAGCGTCATGGCTGACGTCTCTTGCTGACGTCTTGATGACGCTTCGCGCCTGGAAGACGCTCCGCTCTCCAAAGGCGTCTTACTCGGCGTCACAATATTGGACGGAGCGTCACGTCTAAGCTCCGCTTGGAATGACGCTTCACTTCTAAAAGACGTCTTTCGTTTCTCTGGCTTTACAAAACTCTCGTAAGCCCCCGTTCTAGTCCTCGAACTCGAAGCTTCTGCAAGACGTTTAGCAGTTTCACGTCTGTCTGACGCTTCTCTTCGAGCAGGTGAGAGAGGACGAGACTTCTTAATTGGAAGCGTCACGTCCTTCCGACGGGGCGCTAAAACTCCCACAAGAGATGACAGTTGTTCCTGAACCGCCATAATTATCTTTCTTGACGCTTCTCCCACGTCTAGTGCATGACGCCTTTCGTCATCACTCGGGGAAGAAGAATGACGGGGTACTTCCGCCCAAGCGTCAGGTGACGCTGACGCCACCTTCGCTTTCTAATAGCAAGAGGGGCTTCACAGAGAAGCGCTCTGGGCTCGAATCAATGTCGTGCTTCATATGACGCTTCAGCGGTCTCGATAAGTTCGACTCCTTCCACCCTCGTTTAGGTGAGGGAGAGGGAGAGGACGAGAAACACTCGCGAAGGACGCTTTTTCTATAGCGCCCTTGAGCCGGCTGCCATGAAGCAGAGCTAGCTGAAGGGACGTCTGACCGTTGGGGATTCCCCACGACCTCCTTAAGGCTTTCGACTTTCCTTCTCCTCTGGGCATGGGAGCTTGGAAGAGGTCTAGGCCTGGGAGCGTCGCAGGGACGATCAAACGCCCCCTCCACCAACACTGATAGAACTCACTTCACTGAAATGTTCACTATCACTAGAACCTTACCTTTTCGAGTCAGCCATCTTGGACTTCATGTCTCTAATAGTCGCTTTCAGATTGGCGATTTCCGATGCCGAATCGAAAAACCACTCTGAGAATGAGATATATAGGGAGAATCTACTCAGTAGGATTAGAATTATCCGTGAAAGGCTCAATAGGCCTTGAACTCACACCTTTCAGTCGTCTAACTCTATCCCTCTCTAACTTCTTCAAATAAGAAGTCAAAGTCTTCCACTCTTCTGCATTCAAACCCTCGCATTCCTTACAAGTATTAATAGCAGAACACTGAACCCCCCTACATTTACGGCATACAGTGTGAGGATCAACCGAAGCTTTCGGTATCCTCACCCTGCAGCCTACATTCACACACATTCTCACACTCACATTAGAATCAGACATACTGAGAAAAATCCAAAAGAGTTATTTCCAAAAACAGTCCACAGTAGCGGAATGCCAAAACACGATCCAAATACGTCACCAAAAACCGCCGAAAAAACGTTGATCAAAGGTTGAAAAATGAATCTAAGTCAGGAGGTAATAACAACAATGTTGATACCAACGGCGACAGAGAAAATATGATAGAAAACGGGGATGGTTCCTAGTCCTGCGCCCAGGGCAGGCAGGTAGATCCATGACCTACCTGTAGCGAGTGCAAGCGAAATTTGAATTTCTGTCGGGACGACGGAGTCTTAGCTATGTATATATCTGACAGGTAAGTTGATTGTATGAAAATTCAGATTTTACATGAACAATACCATAAACATGTTTAGTTCAATTTTACACAAAAAATAAATAAAATATTACAGACCATCACAACAAGGCACTCAACATATAACCTTTAAAATATTTGCTATTCAAGATATGACTGGTACATTTTGTTATCTGTAACTTCAAGCTGAAATTTACTTATACTAATTCATGGTTTTTAAGAAATATTTTATCAAGCAAAGCTATGATCAGCTTTCAAAGACCTTCATATAAAAAATCTTAACTTTTTACTGCATAGACAAAGGTGGCAAAAAGAAATCATCCTATCCAATTCAGTTATAAATACATAAAAACATAAAACACACAAACATACCCAGTGGTTTGAAACGAAACTTAGAACACCTTGAAGTAAGGGGCTCAATAATTCTTGAAACATAATTGCAGATCAAACAGAATCGTGTTGTTTTACTCTGTTTTTCCATCGTTCGTCGCAGAGCTGCCTGTGCATCACGCGTCATTGAATCAGCCTCATCCAAAATTATAATTTTGTATGGTGGACAAGGCTTGCCACTGCAAGAAAATATTTTTAATATAGCTACATGTTTAAATAGGAAATAGTAAGAAAAGTACTACAATTTTTTGTTTAAATTTGAAATAAACATTCACAAATATTAATGTACTGCAATGATTTTGTTTGAAATAGGGCAATTCTTTCAAATATATTTTAGCACTCATTACTGTATTATACAATATTTACCTTGATAAAATTATGGCAAGGCCTTAAAAATAACTGAGATGAGCAGCAATATAAACTGGCAACATAGTGTAATCAACAACTCACAATACTTACTCAGGTCTGGTACTTGCAACAGAAGTTTGGGCAAACGATTTCACTTTTTTTTTCTCGAACCACCTGAATCCTCTTTCATCAGATGCATTTAATTCTAATACTCTGAAAAGACAATAAATGCTTGCAGTTAAAGCAGTCCTAACATCAATATTACCATAAAAATATCTCAATAAAATTTAATCAATCTATTACTGAGATAAACACATGATGCTCTAAACTGAAGGAAAATACTACAGTACGTACTGTACTATGCCATCTGTATACATACATATGGCAACATGGTACAGCTTAAAAATTTATCCAATGAATACTGTACACTAAAAATAGTGGTTTACTTCTGTAAGGGGTTTATAGCAGGTGAAAATCAGAAGCCATATAAGATTCACAGTCTTCAAAATATCTACTGCGTAAGACAAGCCTCTCATTCCCCACATTGTTTATTAACTGGAAAGGCAATACTTATTCATATCCCCTTACCACTGTAAAATTAAACAAGGCTGATGGCCTTTACCTGCAGGAAGAAAGGATTTTATCTCTCTCTATAGAAACAGGAAGATGTAAGCAATTTTTAAGTGTGACAGAGCAGGGGACTTATTTGCTTGGTACAGGTCAGCAGTTGAAGTGTTGGGGCCATGGTGTTATATAACATTTGATTAGGTTCAACCCCTGGGGCCTGGAAACTTTTACAAGAGTTTTCTGCAAACTTAGGTTGATGGATGGATGTATGATATTTAGTGCTAAAGCCCAGGCACTGGGGCCAAGAAGGCCATTCTGAGCCATATATACTTAGGTTGATACTAGAGGTTTGACAAGGTAAAAGGCAGTTATGACCAGGAGCCTCTTTGAAAGTTGAGACACTTAGCACATTATGATTTGCACCATTATATAATAATTTTTTTTGTCAGTAAATTCTTTGTTTCAGCTATCAAGGATGGTATTATAATTTTTTTTTGTCAGTAAATTCTTTGTTTCAGCTATCAAGGATGCCATCAAGAATGAAGTAATCATTTCTTTTAGTTCTGACTGTTTAATTCTATCACATGCTATGACTGTTCCACCAATAGGAAAGCTTTTCTAAAGATGAACCACCTTCTACCACCATCAGAAGTTTTGATATTGAGGAAGAAGTATTCTATTGGTGCTCATTTCCAAAAGACTGCTGCCTACTTGACCTCCCCACCAGCCTGTCGAGAGATCCAAGATGAGCAGGACAGTTAGAATTAGGGGAAATAATACCAGTCCCTAGAGAGTTGAGTTGATAGGATCTTACCTACATCTTTCTCTTCATATAGCTCCAGCACCGCTAAATGATGATAGCCAAGAACTGGTTGGACAGGTGTAAAACTTTGACAACACAAGCACCATAGCTTAAAATGATATTGTAATGATACAATTAAGTTTGTTCATACTTACCTGGCAGATATATATATAGCTGTATTTTCCGAAGTCCGACAGAAATTAAAAAACTTACGACACACGTAGTGGGAGTCAGGTGGTTAGTACCCATTCCCGCCGCTGGGAGGCGGGTATCAGGAATCATTCCCATTTTCTATTCATAATTTTTATTTCCACTGTCTCCTGAGGGGAGGTGGGTGGGTACTTAATTATATATATCTGCCAGGTAAGTATGAACAAACTTAATTGTATCATTACAATATCATTTTTGTTCATGAAAATTACCTGTCAGATATATATATAGCTGAATCCCACCTTTGGTGGTGGGAGTAGACAGAATAGAAGATTTTAGGAAACATATATATGCAGATAACTGATATCTTGATTCCTTACCTGTTAGCATAGCTGACTTCGTGGTTACTATGCCGCGTAAGTCTGCTTGTGCTATTAGAGTTGCCAGCGAGGTAGAGACCTATATAGCTGGTGCACTCAGGATGATCTGTCAACGGGGCGGTGACCACGATGTGACTAGACCATTGACCATACAATGAGGGCAACGAAGTAAAAAACCACCTGGCCTAGTCTACCAAAGGTATACCACTAAACTAGACTAAAGAAGGGAGATCCGCCTCGGGCGGTCAACAACCACAACCAAAAAACACACACGATTAAAAGCTCACCTAACCACTAAAGGAAGGATGAGTGCTACCTCCTGCCCCCAAACAGTGTCTGCAGCGACGTATGGTCCAAGCGACGAGCAATGTTCGTATGTCGCTTTCACCTCCCGCAGGTAGTGTGAAGCGAACACCGAGTTGCTCCGCCAATATGTGGCACTTCAAAAATGTCACTGAGTGCCATATTCCTGTGAAAGGCTATCGAGGTCGAAATAGCCCTCACCTCGTGGGCATTCACTTTTAACAGTGTTTCATGTCACTATCACTAACATGTGGAATGAGCTTCCTTAATGGTGTCTCTCAAGAAGAAAGAAAGCGCGTTCTTTGACATGGGAAGATCGGGCTTCTTAACCGAGCACCACAAGTTGCCCGAAGGTCCTCTACAGTCCTTCGTTCTGTCTAGATAGAATTTGAGAGCCCTGACAGGGCACAGGACTCTCTCTGGCTCATTACCCACGATCTCTGTCAAACCTTGATTTCAAATGTCTTGGGCCAAGGGTTGGACGGGTTTTCGTTCTTTGCTAAGAACAAAGGGCTTAAAGAACAAACAGCATCAGAGTTCTTAAACCCAACATGCTTGCTTATAGCCTGGATCTCACTAACTCTCTTCGCCGTCGCCAGAGCAGTTTAGAAAAAGTGTCTTCCTTGTCAGGTTTCTAAGCAAGCGAAGCTAAGTTGAGCGGTTCAAAAATACTGGACGTCAAAAAAACTTTAGAACAATGTCTAAGTTCCAAGAAGGGACTCTTGGTTGGGGTACCTTCGAAGTCTCGAAAGACTTAAGCAGATCATGAAGGTCTCTGTTGTTGGCTAAGTCCAGTCCTCTATGCCTAAAGACTACAGAAAGCACACTTCTGTAGCCTTTTATCGTAGGCACCGCTAAGTGAACTTCATTTCTCAAGTAGAGAAGGAAGTCTGCGATCTGGCTCACAGAGGTAGAGGTGGAGGAAATGTCTTTCTTCCTGCAACCATCTCCGGAAAACAGCCCACTTGGATTGGTATACGGCAATAGAAGAAGGTCTTCTTGCCGTTGCGATTGCTTTCGCCACTGGTCTTGAAAAACCCCTCGCTCTGGCCAACTTCTGGATAGTCTGAACGCAGTCAGACTCAGAGCGGGGAATGGTTTTTGTGTGATACCCTCTCGAAGTGGGGCTGTTTGAGTAGATCTATCCTTGGAGGCAGAGTCCTCGGAAAGTCTACAAGAAAGGGACATGACCTCTGTGAACCAGTCGGTCCGCTGGCCAGAAGGGGGCGATGAGAGTCATCCTCGTTCCCATCTGATGCCGCGAATTTCTTATCACTTCCCCTAGGACCTTGAACGGGGGAAAGGCACTATACGTCCTCAAGTCCCGTCCAGTTCCCAAAGAAGGGCGTTCTACTGCTGACTGCTCCTGGGTCGAGAACCTGGTGAGCAGTACAGCGGGAAGTCTCGTTGTCCTGGAAGTTGCGAAGATGTCTACGAGAGGACATCCCCATAACTTCCACAACCTCTGGCATATTTCCTGATGAAGAGTCCACTCCGTTGGCAGAAGTTGACCTTGTCGACTGAGCAGATCTGCACGGACGTTTTCTACCCCTGAAATGAATCTCGTCAGTATAGAGACGTCGTGTGCCTTCGCCCATAACAGGATCTCCTTTGCAAGGAAGAACAGGGATCGAGAGTGGGTTCCTCCCTGTTTTCTTGAGATATGCCAGGCTGTGGGTGTTGTCCGAGTTGATCTGCACCACATTGCCGGAGACTTCGTTCTGAAAGAACTGGAGCGCCAGATGAAACTGCTGCCAGCTCCTTGAGGTTTATGTGCCAGGACACCTGTTCCCCTCTCCAGGTGCCTGACACTTCCTCCCCCCCCAGTGTTGCTCCCCACCCCACCCCGTGGAAGACGCGTCGGAAAACAACACTAGGTCGGGGTTCTGAAGCTTGAGGGAAAGACCCTCTGCGAGCTTCAAAGGGTCGGTCCACCATCTTAGGTGTTGCCTTTACCTCTTCTGATAACACCAGAATCGAATCCAAAGTGTTTTGGTGCTTCCAATTGTCGGCAAGGAAGAATTGAAGAGGTCTGAGGTGCAACCTCCCTAGGGAAACAAACTTCTCCAGTGAGGAAATGGTCCCCAGCAGACTCATCCATTCCCTCACCGAGCATGAATCCTTCCCCAGAAAGGTTGACACTTTGCTTAGGCAATCTAGTTGTCGCCCCTGGGACGGAAAAAGCAAAAGCCCGAAAAGCCACTGAGTCCATCTGAATCCCCAGATAGACTAAAGACTGAGAAGGGGTCAGATGTGACTTTTCGAGGTTCACCAGAAGCCCCAGGGACTTCGTTAACGTCAACGTCGTGTGAAGGTCCTCCAGACACCGGTCTTTCGAGGAGGCTCGTACGAGCCAGTCGTCCAGGTAGAGAGAGATCCTGACATTGGAAAGATGAAGCCACCTCGCAATGTTCTTCATCAGTAGGGTGAATACCATGGGAGCAGTGCTGAGTCCAAAGCAGAGAGCCTGAATTGGAACACTTTTCCTTTCAGGACAAACCGCAGGTATTTCCTGGACTGGGGGTGGATGGGGACGTGGAAATACGCGTCCTGGAGATCTAGTGAAGTTCATCCAATCCCCCGGTCTCAAAGCTCCCATCACTGACTGAGGTGTCTCCATCTTGAACCTCTGCTTGATGACAAAGAGGTTCAGGTGCTGACATCGAGTACCGGTCGCCATTCCCCACCCCGACTGCTTTGGCACCAGGAACAGTCTGTTGTAAAATCCGCCGGGGGAATTCAAGTCGGAGACCTGTTCTACCGCGTGTTTCACGATCATCTGATCTAACAGATCGTAAAGTACTTGTTGTTTTTTCTCCCCGATAGGAAGGAGACATGTCCCTGGGTGTCGTAGACAGCGGGGGGTGGTTTCAGGAACGGGATCCGGTAACCCTTCTTTAAGATGTCCACGGACCATTTGTCCGCACCTCTCTCTTCCCAGGCTTGCGCAAAAAGCTGAAGCCTGGCTCGCAACCGGTGACTGAAGGACTTCTGCTTCACTTCTTGTTCTTGGCCAGCGCCGTGGCTCTGCCTCTGGAAGTGCCTCTTCCTCGAGGGGCTGGTCTCGAGGAAGAACTACCTCGAAAGGGCTTCGATTTCTTGATAATCGAAACTCCCGAGGAAGAAGGAACCGCAGGTCTCTTGAAGATTGTGCGAGGAGATCTTGCGTGGCCTTCTCCTGTAGACTGGGTGCAATGTCTTTTACCATAGCTGGGGGAAGAGATGATCCGAAAAAGGAGCGAAGAGCAAGTCTGCTTTCTGTGATGGAGAAACAGATTTCGCTGTAAAATTGCAAAAACAGGGATCTCTTCTTCAAGAGCCCTGTGCAAAAGTGAGCTGTAAGCTCCTCCGAACCATCTCTGACGGCCTTGTCCATGCACGACATTACGCTGGACAGCTCCCCCAGACTAATCGAGTCGGAACTCCTAGACTTGGCATCCAGAACTCCCAAACACCAATCTAGAAAGTTGAAGACCTCTAACGTCCGAAAGAGGCCTTTAAGGTGGTAGTCCATTTCCGTAGTCGACCATGAAACTTTCGAAGAGGACAGGTGAGACCCCCCTCCTCGAGGCATCCACAATGCTGGCGAAGTCTCCTTGGGCTGACGAGGGAAGTCTAATACCCACGTCTTCTCCCGTCTCGTACCAAATGCCAGCCTTCCCACTAAGTCTCGAAGGTGGCAGGGCAAAAGAAGTCTTACCCTGAGACTTCCTTTTCTCCATCCAGTCATGGACCTTACGAAGGCCCTCTTAGTTGAAAGGGACTTCTTCATCTGACGAATGCCGAGACCTTGTTGATCTTGGACGAAGAAAGTTGTGAAGGAGGAGAGCGAGGAGCCTCCGGGTGAAACGTCTCTCCAAACTCTGATGAAAGAAGGCGGGTCAAAACCTGGTAGTCGGAAGAGACTACCGCCAAAGGTTTCTCGTCATCCACTTCAACCGAAGCGTCACTAACCTCTGCTTCCGACACAGGTGAAGTTGGAGGCAAATAGGCTGGACCAAGACTATCTGGTCTAAGTTTCCACGAGGCGCGTTGCTGCGAAGTGGAAGGTAAAGCTGACTCATTAATAGGAACTCCGGTCGAATCTCTAAGACCCGGAGCAACTTGCAAAGACTCATCACGAAACAGGTGGGAGGGACGAAAGCTCCACATCTCGCACCCGAGCGTCCGCTGGGCACACCTGGCGTCCACTGGCGCCCACCTGGCGTCCACGACGCACCTGGCGTCCACTGGCGACGCTGCTGCAACAGCGCGGGATTGGCGTCCACTCGCGCTGCTGGCGTCCGCTGGCGCACACCTGGCGTTCACTGGGCACACTGGCGTCTGGCGATACCTGGCCGTCCACTGGCGCAGCCTGGCTGCAACTAGCGCGGGATGGCGTTACACTCGCGCGCTGTGCGTCCGCTGGCGCACGCTTGGCGTCCATGCGTCGAATGACATTAACTAGGCGCGTTAAACACTTGCGCGCTGCTTCCGCTGGAGATCTTAGATGAAACTGTTCGCTTGGCTTCCGACCCGAGCGTCAGGAACGTGAACTTGCACCGAAGCGTTCACGCAAGTATCAAGCTCTCGCACCGCAAGCTTACGAGCGGGTAATACCGCTTCATGCGCGAGCGAGCAAAATCCTCTTCACGTCCTCCAGAGAGCCGCTGGGGAGTCGCACGAACTCTAGCAGGCGAAGAAAGTGGAGAGATAGACGAGCGAGGAGAGGGAGAGGGAAGACCTTCTAGATCTCTTCACAGGAAGACGGTCATCCTTTCTCCTGGGACGTGGTTGCGTCCCATCTTAGCAAGAGCATCAGCAAGCTGTTGCTGCAAAGAGCGCAGGATCTTCTCAGTAGGAGAGGATTCCTTGTCAGGTGACGGGCTGATCCTGTGAGAAGGCGAGGGGTCGAGGGGACGCCTTCTTCCTTCTCCCAGAAACTGCCGTAGCACGCGCTCGAGAGCGGACTGGGGCGCTCAACAAAGTCATCATCCGATGACTCCTTACGCTTCTTCTGTGGCGGAAAGCAGCGAACACACTCTCAGGCGAAGATCGCCTCTCGAGAGCCAAAACTGGACGTGAAGCGTCACGATCACCAACGCTCCTTTTCAGCGGGCGTGAAATAGAATGCGAGGCTCCACCCCTTGTGCGGGGAGGAAGCCTCTGAAGAAGAGAAACACTCTTTCAAGAGGCGTGCACGCGCACGCTCTTTGGCGTTTGTGTAACGTCCACAGATACTGCCGAAGGCACGTCAGATCGGTGGGCGTTCCCCGTACCCTCCTGCGGCTTTCCGACATGCCCTCTCCCTGAAACCTGGGAGTCCGGCAGCGGTCTAGGCCTAGAGGCGAAATGGGGCCGATCTGACGCACCTCCACCAACGAAGGAGCACTGTCACTGCACTTTGCACCTTCACTTTTGCCTTCTAAGGCGAGCACTTTAGATTCTAAATTACGAATCGACTCTAAGATAAGTTTTAAGGGTATTACCTCTACAGACACTGCTTCAGGGCCCGAAGGCAACACTACAGGGTTAGGAGTAGTGATTAAAGGAGGGTAGTAGGAGAAACATGAACTTCCTGCCGTTTACCTGAAACGCTCCTGGAGGAAGACCTCCTTAACCTATCCCGTTCAAGCTTACGCAGATAGGACTCATACGCTCTCCATCCAGAATCAGAAAGACACTCACATTCCTTGCAGCGACTTTCATACATGCAATCATGCTCTCTGCAACTCTTACACAAAGTATGAGGGTCTACTGATGCTTTCAGTAGCCTACCTCGACAATCACTCCTGGTACAAAACCTGGCGCTAGCCGAACTAGAACCAGACATCTTATTTAAAGAGAAATCAAGCCAAAATCAATCAAATCCACAATTAACGTGTGCCAAGCCACCGATCCAAAAGTCAAGATACCACCAAAAATCAAAAAGGGTACTTATAGTAGCCAAGTTTCCTAAATTCAAGACGGAGGTGCTGAAAACTGTGTTTACAACACCGGCGACAGAAAAAATTATGAATAGAAAATGGGAATGATTCCTGATACCCGCCTCCCAGCGGCGGGAATGGGTACTAACCACCTGACTCCCACTACGTGTGTCGTAAGTTTTTTTTAATTTCTGTCGGACTTCGGAAAATACAGCTATATATATATCTGACAGGTAAGTTTTTCATGAACAAATTTGCAAATATAGTGTGACTAATTGAAATGAAGAGAATCAGGTAGCAAAACAGAGCCAATAAAGAATCTCAAACTCTTTCATAGCTAACAAACCTTCTGTCTTAACAATAGGATAATCTCCAAGTGCCAGCTGGTAACCTGTTAAAACAATCAAAGATTGTATAGCAAAGAATCTGTGACATCTGGCAACTCCTGTGTGTACAAGATGAGAGCTGGTCAGAGACCATGCATCGCATTCTGTGACGCTTTAGTCCTTTTCTTTAACCGCCTTGGAGAGTAAATGCTATTGCTTTTGCGCTCCTTCCATGCCGGTTGTTTTGTGCCCATGTTTCTTTTTCAGTGTGTTTGTTGTGTGAGTGTTTCTGTTTCATAATGGATTCCTCAGAGTCTTCATGGCCTTGTCAACGCATGAGCCCAGGCATTCAGGGATTCCTGTGCTCAAGGTTTCTGGTGTCTGTGATTACAGATCCTCATATGACTTGCAGTAGGTGCCGAGCGAATTATTGTACAATTACAAATCCCTGCCTGAATGTTCCTGGCCTAAGTTGCTGTGGAGAGTGTTTTACAAGAAGAGGGAACATTGAAGAGTTTTGATTCTTCCTTCTTTGGAGGGTTTATCTTCGCCTCGACTGGACAATTCGTCTATTGCTCTCCCAGTGGCTAGTTCAAGTGTACCCCTGTTGCCTTTTTCTTCCATCGCCTCAGATGAAAGTATTGGGAGTACCACAGGATGATGTTATGTTTAATGTGGCCCCCTCTCCCTCGGGTTCAATTCTCTTCCCAAGAGGGAGGAGGCTACGCCATCTCATTTCTAAGTTTCAGGTTCAGGGTCATCCAAGATGGCAGCTGTTTGGGTGTCACTTAGTCTATGGGGTTCAACTTCCTTGGATGGCCTATTGTCGCATTTCTTGGAGGCAGTAGTTATTCAAACAAGGAAATCTTGTTTTGTACACTTCTGGAGTGCTTGACTAAACTTTAGCAGAAAAACAGTTCAAGCTGGCTAAACACAGGGAGGATATGAGCCAAGCTTCAAATGAGACGATACATGTAGCAGTATACATTACTGCAGAACACAAGATTCTTACCTCTGACGGTACAGGTCCCCAAAAAGTTGTCTGGCAGCTGCCAATATTGTTGATGTTTTACCAGTACCAGGTGGTCCATAAAACAGCAAGTTGGGTAACTGTAAAGCAAGCCACATAAATCTTAATAAATTTTCTTTTCCTCAATTCGTACTAAAATGAATGATGAAACTTAAATAACATTATGCAATACTGTAGAGTAGATCATATGGAAAATAATTGCAGCTGAAACATACCAAATTTAAAACAATATTTCAGTCACACAATGTGTACAACTATTTATTTTCACTTATGCATTGATAACCTGTTAAAGTACACATAACAAGACTAAATAACTGCTTAGTAAATAAGTAAAGCAATGATTACTGACAGGAGACTTCTAGTGCTGAAGGAATTATTTGTACTAAACATAACCCAGTACTACTTCTTTCAATGTATGCACCACTCAAAATTGTGCATGTCATGGATCTTTTACTGGAACAGCAGCTGTCCGCTGTTGTGCAAATACAAAATCACTAGTCTCTTCCTCTAGTGTTAATGAAGAACATAATTTTCTAGCTATAAATTTACCCGAGAAATGAGAAAACCTTACTAGTTACCAAGGGACAAACCACTCTAAAGTATGTTGTTGTTCCTTTCTGCTAATGCAGAAATCCCTGGTTCCCTAAGATACATCACCTTAGCCTCAGACTCAGACCTTTTCAGTGGAGAACTGCATTCTCCTAATGTGCAATGTTAATTATTTTGCAGCCTGCATCTATAACACTTGCACTGGATAAAGGTTCCTTTGTTAAAGGTGTATAAACCGAAGATTTTACACTAATACAATTCTTTGTAACCTGTTAACATACAAGTGATAGTGACATCTATTTCAGCATAATATTCATCAAAAGCATACAAGTAGTAATTAATGTTTGTTTAAGGCAACGTCCATCACTGTGCATTTGGAGGATCATAGAATTCCTAAAGGAAGTGATGAGCAAACCTGACTAGAAAAATTCCCTCCAAACACCCAAAGGGTATACATCTCAACATGGCAGCAGTGGCAGAATTCTGCTACTGTACTATAATTAAACATGAACAAACTGCATAAGAGCATCCAAACTCTTAAACTCTTGAAACAGTTTGCACAGTTCCAGACATTCTCCTTGGTTGGAGTTGCCTTTTCAATGCTGGTGGCACCTTCACCTGTGACTTAATCTTGCATGATAATGGACTATGCCCAGCAACAGAAAATAGAAATGAGGGCTCCTGCTTCTCATCATTGCTGTTCCTCTCACTAAGCACCTCAGAAAATCAAAGGCCACTCTGCTGGTATTAACATCTATCATTATCAGATCTACTGCTTCTGGCCACAGGCTTCAAGTTTGGTATGGCTGGTTAAAATCCACAGGAATAGTGGATAAAGTCCTGTAACTTGGCAAAAATCTGCTGCTTATATAAAAATATCCTTAGAGAGTGTGATAAAGTTGGGTAATCCTTTGAGGCTACCTTCTTTGTTAACAGAACTATGGAATTCTGCAAAATGCTAGTTTCTCTTCATTACAACACTAAACAAGTAACTAAACTACATTAATGAAGTACGTACATACTGTCAAAATATAAGACTTACATCTGCACCTTGTAGTGTGCTCTTTAAAACAGCAACAACTTCATCTTGGTATGCTACATCATCAACTGTCTTTGGTCGGCTGTAAAGAGCAAAAAGAAATTATGTAATGTGATAATAGTACCCAGTAAAAATTCAGTAAAATTGATATCTTTTAATCTACAACAGCATGTAAGTTATGCAAAAGTACATTTAGAACTATGTACTACTGTTGTGGAAAACACTTGAAAAATGAAATGCCTACTTCAGTATGGTATTATAAGGACCAGAAATGACTGCTAAGAATATTCTTAACATTAAAGACAGTTTACAAGCAGTAGCTTCACTTGAATCTTAAGAGGGTTATTAGTAATATGTCTCAATACGTAATAATCTATACACAACATTTCACATATACAAATTGTAGGTTTAACCAATACAATACTAGAGGAAAGGTATATACTACTTTCACAAAATGATATTGTTATGATACAATAAAGTTTCATACATACTTACCTGGCAGATATATACATAGCTATCGACTCCGTCGTCCCCGACAGAAATTCGAATTTCGCGGCACACGCTACAGGTAGGTCAGGTGATCTACCTGCCTGCCGCTGGGTGGCAGGACTAGGAACTATCCCCGTTTTCTAATCAGATTCTCTCTTCCACCTGTCTCCGCGGGGAGGCTGGGGTGGGTCTTTAATTGTATATATCTGCCAGGTAAGTATGTATGAAACTTTATTGTATCATAAACAATATCATTTTCATACATTCAACTTACCTGTCAGATATACATAGCTGATTGACACCCTTTGGTGGAGGGCAAGAGACAGCTAATTACTGACTAGACAGGTAAACAACATATGTTGTAGGTATTTATAGACCTTAGTTCCTATGTGTTTCTAGACGAAGGATTGACTTCCTAGCTATTGCATAGGAGTCTGCTTCATCTCAAGAGCCTTAGCGAGATAGTGATCTGTGGCCAAGAGTTCTTGTGGGTCTGTCGATGGGGTCTCTTCCACTTACTCGACAGAACCTAACTGGCGTTTGTCAATGGGAGCACATCCGCTTATATGACAACACGCACTTATTTAAGGAGCGCAACACCGATCCCGATCACCTGTTCCTAAACATGAGGGTTCGCGCTAAATTGAAAGAGAGTTATCCCCCAAACTCCTTTCAAACCTCCAATAAAATCATTGAGTTAAAATAAATTCAACCTCATTATTAAAGGATCAGTGTCGGCTCCTTATCCCAGCAACGTATCCGCTGATACGTATAAACCAAGAGAGAAGAATCTCTCGTAGGTTAACTTGAAGTCCTTCGTGTAATGAGCAGTCAACACATAGTTGCATCTCTCATATGTTAAAGCTAATATGTCTTCCTGACATATTGTTACGAAAAGAACAAGAATTTGCAAAAGCTCGCACTTCATGAGCTTTTTAAATTCTCAGCTGTTTGAAGGTATCATCAAGTCACTTTATAAGTGCTTTAGAGATCACCATTGTTTCAAAGAAGACTAGGACTTTCTTTGAACTGGATCTCATCTGGATGAAGCCTAACGCCTGGCTTGCGCCTGGCTGGCGCGAGGAGTATCCTGTTTAGAATACTCCTGGCGCCTGACAGTCGTAAAACTCTTCGAATACTCCTGCCGTCTGAAAGGCGCATCTCGCTCCAAATACTCCTGGCGCCTTGTTAGGAGTATTAAGCTCAGAATACTCCTGGCGCCTGGCAGGAGTATCGCGCTTCGAATACTCCTGGCGCCTGGCAGGAGTATCGCGCTTCGAATACTCCTGGCGCTTGGCAGGAGTATCGCGCTTCGAATACTCCTGGCACCTGGCAGGAGTATCGCGCTTCGAATACTCCTGGCGCCTGTTAGGAGTATTAAGCTCAGAATACTCCTGGCGCCTGGCAGGAGTATCGCGCTCCGAATACTCCTGGCGCTGGGAGGAGTATCGCGATCGGAATACTCCTCGTCCTCTGAATACTCCTGGCGCCTGGCAGGAGTATCGCTCTCCGAATACTCCTGGCGCCTGGGAGGAGTATCGTGCTCGGAATACTCCTGGCGCCTGGCAGAAGTATCGCTTTCCTAGGAGGAGCATCGTGATCGGAATACTCCTGGCGCCTGGTAGGAGTATCACGTTCCGAATACTCCTGGCGCCTGGGAGGAGTATCGTGCTCATCGGAATACTCCTGGTGCTTGGCAGGAGTATCGCGTTCCGAATACTCCTGGCGCCTGTTAGGAGTATTAAGCTCAGAATACTCCTGGCGCTTGGTAGGCACATGCGCGCTTCGAATACTCCTGGCGCCTGGTAGGAGTAAAAAGTCTAGAATACTCCTGGCTCCTGGGAGGAGTATCGAGGTCAGAGTACTCAAGGCGCCTGGCAGGAGTATCTCTTCCCGAATACTCCTGACCTATGGAAGGCGCATCTAGTTCCGAATACTCCTGTGGCTTGGTAGGAGTATCGCTCATGGAATGGCCTTTCGAATGGCAGTATATTGCGCTTAGCGGGCGCCTTATCTCCTATCAGGAGTTCTCTCTTCTCCAGTTGGCTCTTGTTGCTTGAATGAAGATCTTGGCCTAGAACGATCTACAGTAAAGTCAGGCTCTTTGCGCCTACTTGCGCCTGGCTCCTAGTTGGCGCCAGACGCTTGTCAGGAGTTACTTCCTTTCCCACGTCTCGCCTGCCTAACGCATCGCTCCCCCCAGAGATGGCCGCTTGTGCGACAACTCCCTGTAGGGTTCGTCGCGCCCGACAGGAGATCGGTATTTGATCTCTTAATCAGAAGTCTGTCATCCTTTTTACGAGTAGGATCTTTAGAAAGTACTCCTACCAAAGACGCTAATTGCTCCTGCACATTCATCACAATTTAGTCCGCTCCATCCAGTAGACAATAGGAAATCTCAAAAGTCCAAGAGACAAGTCTTCCTCCGAGGAGGATCCTTATTGCATACTTCCGTTTGCTAACGAGTTCTCCTCCTACATGTTGATGAGTTTTTCTCGTTGCAGAAGCTTCCCTATCCTTGCCCGAAGGAAGGGAAGGAGCTTGGAATTTAAAGAGATTCTGAGCTGAAAATTGGTTGATTTCTAGCTCTTGAATGTATCTCTCTGAACCTTTTGGGAAGTAGTTTGAGCCCTTCTCGCGTTCCAAAGACTCTGTCAGTAAACGTTTTAAAACCTTTTCTTCTTCTGTAGATGACAATGTCACTACATTACCCGGACAACGAAACCTCTATCTAAAAGCGTTGATCCAGGAATAAAAGGCTTTAGTTCTCTTGCTAAACATACTATGCTGGCCAGAACCCATTGCCGAGTCGTCATAGAATTTGATTCCAGATTCTAAAGCCCAAAATTTCACTTGTCCTTTTGATCGTTTAGGACCAAGAGAAACATTTGATTAGGAGCAGTTCCATCTTGTCGGAACACGGAATCTGAGGCCCAAATTAGGATCCCATTCTAAGTATAAGATCTCTTACTCTTATCGTATAGAGGTATTGTATAAGATCCCGAAGATCTTAATTCTCTACTATCTCTAATATTCTTTGTCTAGACAGAATATATCTTTTCACTGTGTTCATTGATAGCATAAATTACCAAGGTGATTCTTCCCTCTGAAAGGGAAGAAAACCATTATGTGGTTCACAGAGGTATCCGAAGAGGACAGTTTCCCCTTTCTATCTAGCACGATCTGCAGCAACTCTATGTCTTTAACATATTTAAAGGAATTATCAAGCTTCCCTTGAAAAATCCTCTCATTCATATTTACTTCTGGTCAGTCTGCCCGCAGACAGACTCAGAGTGAATAGGTTTTTCAGGTCCAATATTTATAATAGATTCCGATCAAATCTCTTAGAAAAACCTTCCGACACATGCTGAAAGAAGAACGTGGACTTCTGTGAATCCAACCTTTTATTGCCAAAATGATGCATTCATTCTTCTTCCTTAGACGCCCATTTATTTTAATATGTGTTAAGAATATATACAACTAGGGGAAAAAAAAAAAAGGGGGACTAAAGTTTATTCCCCTATTAATTTAAAGATGGCGTATCTTGCTACCTCTCTTGTTTCGAGGAAAAGGAAGCAATCTATACGAAGGTCGTTCATCTTCTGCCTTGCGAAGATATCTGTGAATATTTTCCGCAGGGTCTGACAACTCTTTCCAATGAATGTTAAATCGTGCTCTGCCGAATTAAAATTCTTTATAATCCTATCACATTGTGGTAAACAGCATTCATCTAGGAAACTCTTGTAAGGATAGTAGGAACGCTGTAATTTTTTTTTTTTAAACCCACCACTGTGTGTGCATAAGGCTTAAGCGATCGTTATCTTAAGGTGAATTTCCTACTACATTCTTTCCTCGCCGAGGCAGAGAGATATCCTTAGCAAAACGAATACGATGTTATTCATGTTTGCCTAAAAAAAAAAATCCCCTCAATTCGTGGTTAAGTAAGTCCCTGATTGTATGGGAAGTATACGGTGAAGCATTCGATCCTTTAGGAGAGAAAGATGTAACCAACCGTTCACGACCGAGAACCGGATGGTACTAGATTGGCTCACAATTACAGCCGTGTCGTTCACTGCCTGGCTGCATTCATTCTGAGTTGCCAGTTACTCCCTTCAATGAAATGGATATAATAAAATTATTCTCGAGTCTAAGAAAGCTCTCAATAATGCAAATTTTAGGCAAACAACCTTTGTTAAATACCGAGGCTGAATAGGTATTGTCGTAACAAACCTTTTAAGCGAAGTCTTTACTAGGAAAATCCTGTAAGGATATAGACAATTCCGTAGCGAACCAGAAAGGCAACTATGATATGCGTATATGACTTGTCATTCAGTAGTCATATACAGCAAGCCTTCTACGGCACTCTTTCTTTCCGACATGCGAGAAAGAATAGAAATCTTACTCTCTTCGTTCATTTCGTCAATAATCCCGAAGAGTATTAGTCGAAAGATATTGCAAATGACGACCGAGGATCGAAGAGAATCTCTCAGCTTTTATTATCTTGGAGATAGTCCGTATTTTACGCCTTTCTTACTGGAAGAGACCTCTAATCAATGAATGAGAGCTCGTACGAATCTTGTTTTTCAACTTCCAAACGATTGCCCTCTTTCGTAAATGGTTGGTTGCAATCTTTTTTAGAAGAGGGATGATTTTATATCCTCCTTACTAATACTGAACTAATTCTCACAATTCTGCTCTATCTTCCATTCCTCAATTTGGGGCAAGATTGAGCAACCGAAGGAGAGCGCTTCCTTTCGAAAGGTGAAGGGCTATTCGCAGTACCGATTCTAACCTGACAAGGGCTACGGCAGCCTGTGCTACATCTTGAGTCCCTGCCTGGAAAAAACCGAACTTGCTCTTGCCTTTATTGCATTAGACGATCCTGACAAGGGCAACGGCCGCCTGCGCGACAACTCCCGTCCCTATCAGGAGAAGCCTCGAATGTCTTTCACTTTCGCCTGGAGGACTCTCGGCGGTTGTCAGGCTCTTCTTGTGGAGAAAGTGTCTGGCGCTAAGCAGGAGTATCTTGCCTAGAATACTCCTGGCGCCTGGTAGGAGTATCACGTTCCGAATACTCCTGGCGCCTGGGAGGAGTACCGTGCTCGTCGGAATACTCCTGGTGCTTGGCAGGAGTATCGCGTTCCGAATACTCTGGCGCCTGGGAGGAGTATCGTGATCAGAATACTCCTGGATCCTAGAAGACGTATCGCCTTGGAAAGTTTTCTTGTTGGAAAGTTCCGAGCACTGAAAGGCGATCCTCGCCTGGAAAGTTCTGTACGTCTGGAGGTTATTCGAATCTGGATCTTCCGCCTTCTGGAAGATCCTGTGTGCGGAAGGTTCCGATCTCTTGTACATTTGTTCTTGCTTAGAATTCGACAATACTTCCATTTTCGCATAGCCCTCCCTTTCTTCTGAATGAGAAGGACTTCCATTTCCGATAAAGATCCTGGTTCATAGTCTTTCAGGCGCTTTGCGCCATATTCAGGCCCTTCAGGTGCTTTGCGCCTCGTTTTCAGGCGCTTTGCGCCTTGTTTCAGACGGCTTTAGGCGCATTTGAGCCTCGTTACCGGAGCTTCATGCCCAAGGAGCTAGAAGCTTAAAAGTTATATATATGTGACTCACTAAACGAGATCCATATAATTCATTCGATCAACAAATATTCTTAATATCTAATTCGTTCTTCTCAGAATAGATATATTTTCATATACTTCCTCCTTTCTCCGTCTCTTCTGAGGTTCCGATAGCCAGACGAGATTATCTTGCATCTTCATTTAATCTACGCCGTTGAATGTTTTACTCCTTATTCGTCAAGACGATAATAAAAGGGGAACACATTGAATTAGGATGCCTTTCCAATGGCTATCCCTGGCAGTCTGGGACGTTCTACAGAACCTGCCGAGGGGACGCCTGAACGGTGGGGGTTCTCCATAACCTCCGTACGGCTTTCGACATTCCTTCTCCTCCGGGCCAGGGAGCTTGGAAGAGGTCTAGGCCTGGAGCGAGACAGAGCCGATCAGACGCACCCTCTATTGCAATGGGGAACCACTATAATCACTTCTTACCTTATAATAGCTTCGTATCTTGAGCTACATTCCTTTATCTTCAAATTGCAAATGAATTTGTAGTTTCTGTGAAGTAAGAAGGTGATGAGGAAACAACACTACTAGTACTGTTAATATTCTAACTGCTTGTCAGAACGAGGGCTATTAAAGCTTCTAAAGAAAGCATATCTAGTTCTATGTTTTCTGACTTCCTCCAATAGGAAGTTACCTTATTTTCCTCAATCAAATTCTAACATTTATTACACTTTATCAATGAATGAAATATTTAATATTTCCCTTTCTTGCAAACTATGTAATTGTCTACCGAAAACTTCGGTAGTTACACATACTCTATTCTTCGAAAAACTTCGAAGTTAATTCATTAAAAGTTATTAAAAAGTTATTAAAAAGTTATTAAGAACGTATGCCAAACCACCGATCCAGTACTTCCCTGTAAAAGTCGGCCCAGAAGATCGATGGCGATGAAACACGAAATCAAAATCAGGAGGGAAAGCAAACATAATGTTTTACCTTCCCAGCGACAGAGAGAATCTGATTAGAAAACGGGGATAGTTCCTAGTCCTGCCACCCAGCGGCAGGCAGGTAGATCACCTGACCTACTGTAGCGTGTGCGCGAAATTCGAATTCTGTCGGGGACGACGGAGTCGATAGCTATGTATATATCTGACAGGTAAGTTGAATGTATGAAATGAAGTTTTTATGATAAAACAAAGTTTAATGTATACTTACCTGGCAGGTATATATATAGCTATATTCTCTGTTCCACCTGGCAGAAATTTTCATTTTCTCGCGGCAAACGCTAGTAAACCTATTAGTAGTTCAGGCAACCACCACCCCGTTACCGTGGCGCTAGCGCTAGGAACCGTTCCCAATTGGGCCAGATTTTCTCTGAACCCTGTCTCCTGAGGGGAGGCGGGTGGGTGGGAATTAAATTATATATACCTGCCAGGTAAGTATACATTAAACTTTGTTTTATCATAAAAACTTCATTTTAATGTATGACACTTACCTGGCAGTGGGTATATATAGCTGATTGACACATTTGGAGGTGGGTAAGGACAGCAACATTATTAGAGTATAAAAATATATAAAAAATATTATTAAAACTCTAGGTTCCTTACCTGCTAAAGGTAGCTGACTCATAGGCTCCTGCCTCTAAGCCTGCTTAAAACCTTAGTAGCTCTCAACAAGGAAGTGTCCTGTATGTTGAAGAAAGCTAAGGACTGGAACTGACAACTGGACGTGACCAATGTGTTGACAGAAACCGTACAGCCCTCTTATGCCACGGCATTCAAGCTAGTAATAGATCATTTACCTGAACTACACACACACCATCACCGGATAAATACTAACAAGACTGAGAAAAAGTACTGCACACTTTTCTCAGACGACCAATAAACACAAACACCATCACCTAATAAATCAACTAGCTTAAAAGAAGGTTATAGGGGTAGTAACTCCTTTGCCCAATACTGTACCAGAGGACACGTATGGACCTAGCGTCTGACAATTATCAAAGTTGTCTGAACATCCCTAAGATAATGAGACGCAAATATTGAATTAGTTCTCCAATATGTGGATTCAATAATTTCCTTGAGGGCTAAATTCTTTTTAAAAGCTAATGAAGTCGCCACTGCCCTGACTTCATGAGCCTTCACTTTCAAAATACCAAAGCTCTGCTCTTGACACAACATATGAGCCTCTTTAATTAACTCTCTCATGAAGAAGGCTAGAGCGTTCTTCGTCATGGGTCTACTGGGGTCTTTAACTGAACACCACAGAGCATCAGACTTCCCTCTGATATCTCTTGTTCTTTCCATATAACACTGCAACGCTCTCACTGGGCGAGAACTCTTTCTTGCTCGTGACCCACTAACTCAGCCAGACCCAAAACTTCAAAGGATCTTGGCCAAGGATTAGCTGGATTCTCATTCTTGGCCAAGAAACCTTCTTGGAATGAACACACTGCGTTGCCATGTCTCCATCCCACCTTCTTCGATATGGCCTGCAGCTCACTAACTCTTTTAGCAGTTGCCAACGCTACTAAAAAGATAGTCTTCTTAGCAAGATCTCTCAAAGAGGATTCCTCTACAGGCTCGAATTTGCTAGAAGTTAAATACTTCAAGACCACATCAAGGTTCCAAGCAGGTGGCCTGCATTGTGATTGTTTCTTCGTACCAAATGACCTAATCAGATCTCTAAGGTCTAAGTTATTCGAGATGTCTAGATCCCTGTGTCTAAACACTGAGGTTAGCATACTCTTATAACCTTTGATTGTCGAAACTGACAAGCGTAAATCCTTCCTCAAGTATAGAAGGAAATCTGCGATTTGGGTCACAGAGGTACTGGATGAAGACACTTTCCTGTTCTTACACCACTTCCGGAAATTGTCCCACTTCGACTGATATACTGTGATTGTGGAGGTTCTTCTGCTCTAGCCACTGCACTGGCCCACCTCTCTAGAATATCCCCTCGCTCTGACCAGACGTTTGATAGTCTGAACGCAGTCAGACCCAGAGCGAGGGTATTCTTGTGAAAACCTGTCGAAGTGGGGTTGTCTGAGTAAATCTACTCTTAGAGGAAGAGTCCTTGGCGTATCTACTGTCCATTCCAGTACCTCTGTGAACCAACTTTGGGCCGGCCAAAACGGGGCTATTAAGGTCATCCTCGTTCCTTGGCTCTCCCTGAACTTCTTCATCACTTTCCCCAGTACCACTGCTTCCTGGTCTGGAACCGGAGAGCAATATGTTAATAACCTTTTTGTTCTGGCTGTCGCAAACAGATCTACTACCGGACGGCCCCACAACTTCCACAGGCTCTGGCAAACCTCCATGTGCAACGTCCACTCCGTCGAGAGAAGTTGTTCTCTTCTGCTCAACAGGTCCGCACCCACATTCTTCTCTCCTTGTATAAACCTGGTGAGTATCACGACCTTTTCCTCTTCCGCCCAAAGCAGAATTTCTTTTGCCAGATTGTAAAGGGGAAAAGAATGAGTTCCTCCTTGTTTTCGGAGTATGCCAGAGCCATGGTGTTGTCCGAGTTGACCTGCACTGTCTTGTCTCGAATCAACTCTCGAAGTGCTTCAAAGCCAAGAAAATTGCCATCAGTTCCTTCCTGTTTATGTGCCACTTTGTTTCTTCCTTGCTCCAAAGTCCCGACACCTCTTGAGGGCCTAATGTCGCTCTCCCCAACCCGCGTCCGACGCGTCGGAAAACAAGACGAGGTCTGGGCTCTTCTGCTGAAGCGACATCCCTCTTGCTAACCTGCCTGGCGTTAGCCACCACTTTAATTCTCCTTTACTTCTTCGGCCGGAATTAGAAACTGGAAGGAATCCGGTTGCAATTTTCTTGGCCATGAATCCTTCAGGAAAAACTGTAGAGGTCTCATGTGCAGTCTTCCTAAAGAAATGAACCTCTCTAGTGAAGAGAGTGTGCCAGTAGACTCATCCACTCTCTTGCTGAGCATCAGTCCTTCTTTAGAAAGTCCTGCACCTTCCGAATGCATTGGGCTTTGCCTATCGGGGGACGGAAAAGCCTGAAAAGTCACTGCCGATATCTGAATTCCCAAATAAACTATCTGTTGTTGGGGCGGCCAATTGAGACTTTCCCATGTTTACTACCAGACCTAGGTCTTTTGCTAGTCCAATGTTTTGACTCAAGTCCTCCAGACATTGACTTCTTGATTGGATCTTATCAACCAGTCGTCCAGATAAAAAGAAACTCTGATCCCTCTTAAATGTAACCATCTCGCCACATTGGACATCATCCTCGTGAACACTTGAGGGGCTGTGCAAAGGCCGAAGCATAGGGCCTTGAACTGAAAGACCCTGTCCTGAATCACAAACCTTAGATACTTCCTGCTTCCTGGATGAATCGGAATATGAAAGTATGCGTCTTGTAAGTCCAGGGTCGCCATCCAGTCCCCTGGACGTACCGCTGCCAGTACTGAATCGTTCGTCTCCATAGTGAACTTGGTCTTTTCTACGAAAAAAGATTCAGTTGACTTACGTCCAGAACTGGCCTCCAACCTCCCGAGGACTTTGCAACCAGGAACAGACGGTTGTAAAATCCCGGAGATTCGTGATCCAGAACAGGTTCTATGGCTCCTTTCTCCAGCATGGAAGCCACTTGCTCCCACAGAGCCGCTTTCTTCACTAAATCGTTGTAATTTGCCCCGAGGGCTCTCGGAGATGTTGCGAGAGGAGGTCTCTTCAAGAAAGGAATCTTGTACCCTTCCCGAGCTACGTTGACAGCCCAGGGATCTGCCTTCATATTCTGCCAAACTTCCCAAAAACCTTGAAGTCTGGCTCCCACTGTCGTCTGAGGACTGAGTTCTCATTCTTTAGAGGGGGTCTTGGCTCCTCTTTTAGCGGGTATACTCTCTTACCCTAAAGGCGGGTCGAGCGAATGTTCTTCCTCGAAAGGGCTGTTGCGAAGGCCTAGTATCCTTTGGAGTCTTCTTCACCAACTTGGGTGGTAAGAACTTCTTAACTGAAGACGAAAGAAGGTCTTGAGTGGCCTTCTGCGAAAGGGAGAGAGCTATATCCCTAATCACCTCTGAAGGAAAAAGCTGTTTCGAAAGCGGAGAGAAAAGCAACTCCGATTTCTGAGAGTTAGAAACTCCTTTCGAAGCGAACGAACACAACAGCGATCTCTTCTTAAGTACTCCTGCTGTGAATAACGAAGCCAGTTCATTCGTTCCGTCTCTCAGAGCCTTATCCATGCAGGACATAATGCTCTTAGCTGTTTCTAAGTCCTGCGAATCCTCTTCTTCTAGGGAGTTCGCTAGTGCTCCCAAAGACCAATCCAGGAAATTGAAGACTTCGAAAGTCCTAAAAATCCCTTTAAAAAGATGGTCAAATTCTGAAGACGTCCACCAGACCTTAGCAGACTGTAACGCCTGTCTGCGTGAGCTGTCTACTATACTGGAGAAGTCCCCCTGGGAGGAGGCAGGTACTCCCAGGCCTAGACTTTCTCCAGTAGCGTACCATACTCCTGATTTAGATGCCAACTTAGCTGGTGGAAAAACAAAAGAGTATTTTCCCGCTTCTTTCTTCTCCTTCATCCAGTCATTCACACGTTGAAGGGCCTTCTTCGCCGAAATTGACATCGTCATTTTAAGGAAAGAGGACTTCTTTGGAGTCCTAGTCTTGGAAAACTGTGATAAGGGGGATAACGGAGCTGTCGGTTTAAATTCCCCCTCAAAAATAGCAATAAGACGTGAAGTCAGAACCTTATAATCTGAAGAAGGTTCCGTATTCTTTTCCTCAATTAATTCCAATTCCTCTTCTGCTGAAGAAATGTCTTGTAAATCATTGTCGTGTTGACGCTTCGTTGACGGAAAAGCGTCCTGCCGCCTGCGTCCTGCGGTACCCGAGGAGTCGGCGTCCTGCAGCCTCTCGATGTCCTGCGCCTGCATCTGCGTCCATCGTAGACACGCCTGCTTCCTGTCGCCTGCGTCCACAATTGGTCCCGCGTCCTGATGTTTGCGTCCTGCTTCTTCCGAAACTATTTTCTTCCTGTGTTCTGCGTCCTGCAAACCCAAGCGATCGCTTGTCCTCCTAGCGCCAGTGCGCCCTGCGTCCTCGGCGAACGCGTCCTTGTCTTCCCTTTTAGAAGACTTAATGGGAAGGAAATCGTCCTTACGCCTCGAAGATGCTTGCTCAGGCGCATCCCAAGACTTCACCAGAACTGCCAGCTTGGACTGCATATCCCTTAAGAAATCCTTCGTACTATCCTCCTGAATGGTAGACGACGAAGGATGAGGATTACGAGCGGGACTGCGACCTAACGGAGAGCGATCTTGTACTCTACCCGACGGAGAAAGACGAGGGGAAGATACACAAGAAGACGGAGGCGATTCTCCCATCGAAATACCATGCCGAGAAGGACGTATAGCGCCAGTGCGCCCCGAGTCCTCTCTAGCACGAAAAATCCTTTTCCTCTTGATCGGCACTGCGTCCCCGTCTTCCGAGGATGACAACACCTCAGGACTACTCCAAGCCTCACGTTCTTGAGCCTGTCTCTCGAGAGCAGTTGATGTCCTGAAAGTCCTCTTGAGGGGGCGAGACACCACTGCATACCGACGTTCTCGCTCGGAAGTCGAACCTTCCGAGGACGCACACTTCCCAGTTACGCCTTTTCTGCGGCGAACTGCAACAGCCTGGGAACTTGCAACAGGACTGTTCGAAGGGACGCCTGACCGTGACAAAACCTCTCTCGCCTCCCTTCGACTGTCGACATGCCTTCTCCCTTGGGTCTGGGAGCTTGACAGAGGTCTAGGTCTAGGAGCACGAGAGAGACGATCAGACGCCCCCTCCACTACACTTTCACTGACATCGAAAGCACTAACTCTATCTGAAGTCGCTGTATCTGGTCGCCCACCCCTGGACGCAAGGGCAGCGAACACCTTCACAATATTTGTATCGTTCGCCTCCTCCGATACAGCAGGCGGGCGCAGGAGATACCTGGGGAGAAGGAACTACCAACTCTACATTAGAAGGAGCTGGAGAGGAAATACATTCACTCCTTTTACTCGAAGAATTTGACTTCTCACTACGAGAAACAGATCTCCTTACACGATCTTTCTCAAGCCTCTCAACATATTTCATAAATATCTTCCATTCCTTCTCTGATAAATTCTCACATTCAATGCATCTATTCTCCCAAGTACACATTCTCCTACACTTCTTACAAATGGTATGAGGGTAGACCGAAGCTTTCGGCAATCTTACCTTACACCCCTCTTTTACACACACTCTAAACATACTCCCAGTATCAGACATCTTTAAAGAACAATCCAAAGCGAATGCCAAGCTAACGTTTCCGAGTACAATACCAAAAATCCAAGAAAAGTCAGCAACGAGAATGAAAATCCTAGCAGGGAACCACCAACAATGTTGCCGGTTCGGCTGGCAGAGAAAATCTGGCCCAATTGGGAACGGTTCCTAGCGCTAGCGCCACGGTAACGGGGGTGGTGGTTGCCTGAACTACTAATAGGTTACTAGCGTTTGCCGCGAGTTTTGAAAATTTCTGCCAGTGGAACAGAGAATATAGCTATATATATACCTGCCAGGTAAGTGTCATACATTAAAACAAAGCTAAAAATAAAAATTACTATTACATTTAGTGTCCCCAACATAAGGTATATATATATTTTTGAAGAAGCCAGCTGCTAAAGAACCAACTTACTATTTTTCAACCCAGGGAACTGGAGCTTTTCTTTTTACTGGTTTCTCCTTGCTAGGGCCAGCCTGGCCAGCATCTGTGCCCAGTTTTCCAGTTTTGAGGAAGGCATGCATCTTTCAAGTTATATTTCCTGAAACAAATGGAAATGAGACAATATCAAGTTATCCTGAGAAACTTTCAAATCAATAACTTATCAAGTGATTATCTAATTTTTTGAGCGCTGATTTAATGGGCCAGAATTGCTCACCAATAAAGCACCAGACTGGCAATCGTACAGTCCTGGATTCAATTCATTCTTATCATTCACTCAGACCACCCAGATGTCAATGAGAATCTGCTCTAGGCTATTATTATTATACATTCTCTCTATAAGACATATAGCAAACACCATTCAGTGGTATAAGACTGCTTTACTTTTAAACATAACAAAGGTCATTATATACCTGTACAAAGTATAAAGGACTTGAGAGATATTTCCTCATCCTTTTATACAATACAAAGAAACACACTAAAACCAAAAATTTCGAGCAACACGAGCAGGCAAGACTGGCCCAGGTAGTCCACTCAGTTGTTTCCCCTATCTTCATGTTCATGAGATAAGTGCTGTCATAAATGGTGGGCCAAGTCAAAATTCTAAACAGTGAATGGGATAAGGAACTTTAGGCACTGTCAAATTATTAATATTGGTTACCGTACTATTTTTGTCCATCAGCATAATCGTCAACAGTAGGCTAATTGAAATATACATCTATACCTTGATAATTTGATATTGAAATCAACATACATACTTTAAGTGAAATTTACAATTCACAGTGGAAATTCCACATATGTGAACATTATACTATGGAAGAGTTATGGGAGTTCCATTTGACAATATCCTTTAGAGAGAGAGAGAGAGAGAGAGAGAGAGAGAGAGAGAGAGAGAGAGAGAGAGAGAGAGAGAGAGAGAGAGAGCGTAATTGGTGGATGGGTGGTTAACGACTGAATTGGCTGTTGGAGAGTTCTGGGTTGTCTGCTGGTGCAGTTGTAATGAGAGCCTGTGATGGTCACTAGTGTCGGCAGCGGTGGTCAGTTAAGTACTGTGTTATTGATTTCTTGTTTACTTTGTTGTTAAGTTTGATGTTGCTTGCTTTGGAGTTGTTTTGCCTGTGTTGTTGGATTTGTTGTGCTTGTGAGTTTCTGTTGAGTTATATGTGAGTTATTACAGTTGAGGGTTGTTGTTGGGGAGCTATTGTGGTTTCTTGGTGTAGTTTGAGTTGTTGAGGGTTGTTGTTGGTGAGCTGTTGTGATTTCTTGGTGTTGTATGTGGGTGTGTGTTACCTTTTTATATTGTTTTTTTTTGCATTAGTGATGTTGTGGTCCTTGTTTGTTTGCTGTGTGGTTGAGTTGTGGTTGTATTCCTTGTTTGTGTTGTGTTGTGGTTGTAGTCCTTGTGTTCGCTGTGTTGTTGAGTTGTGGTTGTGTTCCTTGTTTGTTGTTGTGTTGTTGAGTTGTGGTCCTTGGGTGTACTGTTGTTGTTGTGTTGTGGTTCTTGGTTGTTGTCTTTGTTGTTGGTTGTGTATTACGACGGCTGTATCCAGTGGACAGTACAGCTCCTCACCCTGTGTTTGTCAAGAAGTAGTTGGTAAATACATGTGTTTTGAGTTTTTTGTTTTTGGGTTTGTGATCCCGCCACAATACCATTGGGGTACAATAATGTATTTATTAAAATCTGATGACAACTAGCAGTAGTTATATTTTCTTCCCTCTTCTCACAATCCCAAAATTAATGTACAATCCTTACCAAAAACCTTACAAGTTTCTTAACATATAGTATAAGTATACATGTAACTACCTTGGATTATTATTCACTTACAAGGTATAGCCTATTCCCTCTCGAAAATGTTACAGATAGGCCTATTAAATTTCATGTTGGTGAGAAATTAGATTATGATCACAGTATTAACCTATTGCCTCCTCAGAGGCCATGCAGCCCCTTTGGGGGTCAGGGTTAGGCCACAATGAAATGTTTATGGGGTGAAAATGGACGAAAAATGTAACACATCCTAACATAACCTACAGGAAGCATTGTGCTCTGAGCTGGCAGGGGGAGAGGGGATTTGCCCAATTCTATAAAGAATTTTTGGGTAGTAGGTTGGGTAAAAGAAACTCTGGTTAGGTGATAGACCCACTGTACTGCCTACTAGCCTAAGCCTACAGTAGCCATGACCCCTAATTCTACATTCCCTCCTTGGGAAGTTTGTATATCAGCAGTAAGCAGTTACCTAAATATGACTCCAAATGACAATTACCTTATCATATTACGCCAATTTACCATCCGACAATTTCTTTCGTTGGAACGTAACTTTTTCCATGTACCTAGTACCCAGTTAATCTTAACCTTGACGATAGTGCTCACTGTGAAACAATACCTCTTGCCAGAACAAACGAACTTGCCAAGAATATTTAGTAAATATGTGGATAAGGTGCGAAGCGCTGTTCCACCACGCTTTTAGCTAGGTACTGACAGCACACATTTACAAACTTTTCCCCTTGAAAATCCGCGGTCCGCGGATATTCACTCGCTCCCTTTTCTATAATTTCTGAGATAGGCCTAGTTTGCACACCTTGGTCTGCAGTTAGTTAGCCACTTGATCTTGTGCCCAGCACCTGCGAGTGCTTAGTTTAACAACACCCTAGCCTGTACCGTGAGTGAGACTGAATGACGGTAAAACCGAAGGGTGTGGTAAAACTTTACGATAGGTAGTTGCGTGGCCGGATCTGCGCCAGTCGCCAACCATGGCGGGTTCCTCAGAGCTACATAAGTAGTCCTAACCTGTTCTAATAGCCTACCTAATGCAAGGTCTTGACCTTACCTACCTAACCTAAAGTAGGGCCACGTGCCCTGACCTGGAGGGGAGGACCCATAAAAGTTTACCTAGTCTAGTAGCGTCATAGCCTAGGTATCTAGGCCTATGGGGGCTGTGTTTAGTACCAGCCCTTTGGGAATGAATGTAAAAGCATAAAAAACGGCAAATACCATAAACATAATCAAAATAATAAAGAAAGGGGCGTAAATAGGTAGTAGGTATAGTATCTCCGAGTCGGTGACTTGTGGGAACTGAGACAGCGTAGTACCTAGTAGGTAGCTACTACCAAGTATATTTGCATATTCTCTTGACTCTCATTTATCAATCTCAATCTGAGATACCATAAATGTCACTTTTTCAACGAAATCGAACCCTGTCTGAAACAAATCCTCAGAATGATCACAATAAGATTCAATTTATCACAAAATTTTTACCACCAACTTCACAGTAGCTCTTTTGCCGCGAAAACATAACAAAACAAGCGCGTTCTATTGGCAACTGGTTGACCAAGGTTTAACCGGGCAGTTTTACTGAAATACCTTATTTTCATGTTTATTTTCTCATTTCATTTAATATATACAAGTTTAATTAGTAATAAACTTTGCATTTTATAACATATAATACATTTGAATGCATTCCCTTAAGCTGAAAAGGTGTAAATTGAAACGATTTTTGGAAATGTTTCGGTTCATAACATAACGCACCTTACCGCAGTTTTGCTCATTGACATACACGATTACACTTTATATTATTATGTATGTTTAATCATTTCCTTTCAAATGCACATTAAGAAATGCATAGTTGCAGCTTACCAAGTCAGTAAATTGGATAGATTGTTCGTAATATGTATGAAAATATACGCAACATATATACACTGACACAGGTCATACTCTGCCATTACGTTTTGATGAGCTCGACTTCTTTTTTTCTTTCTTTTTAATGAGAGATAGCTGCTACCGCGGCAGAAACTATAACTATACTTTTTTTTTTTCATCTGTCCATCCGCCTGTGGTGTTTGCGTATGGTAACACTGCGTCCCGGCCTTCAGATAGTTACATTCAACAATAATAACAATATCCTATTTCGAATATCAACGGTGTAATTAGCATACAGTACATTATTGAAACAATTTTCAGTTGCAAATGTACGCCCAGATATCCTTTTATTTACCTAAAACTTACACATAGCGACCCTATCTAAAGCCCGAGACGCAGTGTTACCATACGACAATACCACAGGCGGATGGACAGATGGAAAAAAACAGAGTATAGTTGTTATCTCAAAACTGATATCATACTATATAAAGTTGAAAATCGTGGCGCACGCACGAACAAGCTTCAACATTATAAATACACGTGTCAAGGACACACGGCGTTAAGGACAAGATTGTCTTCGTAGAGGGGAGATGTAAAAAAAAAAAATCAAGGAAATATAGAGTAATGATTATGTTTAAGCGCAAATAGTTCCGAAATGAAGACACTTTAAGCTAGTGCAATGACACAACCGACGTAATCAGGCCGCAGCTGTCATCATCACTCGATTTTTGCCTGCATAACTGAAGCAAACCGGATTAATCTTACCTTGCATTTAAGTCCAAGGGAATGTTGGAATTGTCAAAAGTTCGTAATAGAGGGTAAAAGGACATCTTCAGTGACGGCGCAAATCATAGTATGGTAATGGAGTTGCGCTCTGCATTCACAGTCTGTATCTCTATTAAGAAATTAGTTCATAGGAGAAGTCAATGTTAAGAAAATCAAATCAAATTTAGGCTTATCCTATACAACATTCGAATCTGATCATATATATATATATATATATATATATATATATATATATATATATATATATATATATATATATAAACTACCTTACATCGGGTGCTAAGCATACAACAAATTAACATTGAATAACTTAACTTTAATATTATACATAGTTATTAACATAAACGCATAACTTTCTGCTATATTATCACAGTAAAGAGACATCATAATCTTCATTCTGTTTACGGTGTTCTTATTGGTAGCCAGCCTACTGTGCATTCATTAACCAAAAAGTTGATATTCCATGCAAACACGACTAAATCGAACATGTACACACACACACACACGCCTTCTTAATCAATCGTATTACAAACACAATTGACTTTCATGTCCACAATATTGCACGAACTCTGGTGGGCTGACGCGATATACATGCCACGACATAACACGACGCTGTTGTCTTTGAATTCCTGCCGCCTAATTGAGTCATGCATGAGACGCTATTTTTGAGCAAAAAGACGAGTGATACATTTTCAGTAAAGTGTTTTCGTAACACGAATGCAGACAAGCGCATGAGACTATCAGTCAGACTTTTATGGTGAACAGTGATATCAAAATTCGCAGCGTTTTTAGTTTCGACTGAACTGCTCAGGAAAGCTTTGTGTTCGACTTAACCAAAACAACCACAAATGCGCCTCTCTCTCTCTCTCTCTCTCTCTCTCAACCGTGACTCCTAAACAACACTGAAAAACAACTGCCGTGTTTAGTCTAGCAAAGCCAAAACTGTTTAATCCCTGAGTGCGACTTACTTTTGTTGAAGCACGCTCGTCTATCGAAGTGGTTTATAGATTTCAAAGCGCCTCAGTGGCGTGGTTGGTATGGACTTGGCCTACCACCTCGGTGTCTGCGAGTTCAAATCTCGGGCATACCACTGAGGGGTAAGAGATGTGTCTTTCTGGTGATAGAAATTCACTCTCGACGTGGTTCGGAAGTCACGTAAAGCCGTTGGTCCCGTTGCTGAATAACCGATGGTTCCATGCGACGTAAAAATACCATACGAACTATAATATAGATTTCAATTGCAATTCATGGTTTTAGATATATATTGATATATATATATATATATATATATATACATATATATATATATATGTCAGTTTAATTTTTTTTCCTACTAAGACCTGGAGAAAAAGTCCATGCTCTGAAGGGAAGGATGCCTGTATAATAAAAGAATAAACGAAAAAAAATTGTATTCTTAAAGATTCCGCGGCTTGGCCGCTGCGGGAATTAAAAAAAAAAAAAAAAAAAAAAAAACTAGAAGGCTTGGCGACTTTGGGAATGTTTCTTCTTCTGTTTCTGTTATTTGATATATTTTGTTGTTTTGTGATTATTATCATTATTACTACTAAAATAGTTTAGCCAGGCCACTGAGTGTTATCTTTGTTACAGACTGCGGGATCTATATTTTCGATGACCTTAAAGTTTACAGAAAACTATAACTTGACAATTATTATTATTATTATTATTATTATTATTATTATTATTATTATTATTATTATTATTATTATTATTATTATTATTATTATTTTCTTTTGGTCTATTACAGTCCTCCAATTCGACTGGGTGGTATTTATAGTGTGGGGTTCCTTAGGAGTCCATCACTTTTCTTACTATGTGCGCCGTTTCTAGGATCACACTCTTCTGCATGAGTCCTGGAGCTACTTCAGCCTCTAGTTTTTCCAGATTCCTTTTCAGGGATCTTGGGATCGTGCCTAGCGTTCCTATGATTATGGGTACAATTTCCACTGGCATATCCCATATCCTTCTTATTTCAATTTTCAGGTCTTGATACTTATCCATTTTTTCCCTTTCTTTCTCTTCAACTCTGGTGTCCCATAGTATTGCGACATCAATGAGTGATACTTTCTCCTTGATTTTGTCAATCAACGTCACGTCTGGTCTAATTGCACGTATCTGTTCTGATACCATAGTCCCAGAGGATCTTTGCCTGACCGTTTTCTAGCACTCCTTCAGGTTGGTGCTCGTACCACTTATTACTGCAAGGTAGCTGGTGTTTCTTGCATAGGCTCCAGTGGAGGGCTTTATTATTATTATTACTATTATTATTATTACTCAGCTCTAATCACAGTTATCAGACTATGAGTAAGGTCTCAATAAAATTTGTGCATATATCTTAGACACATATTATTACCTTTCGTAGGAGAGGCTGCAAGACGGTTTTAGTGCGAGGTGTGCAATAATAATAATAATAATTGACCAGAAAATCCCCGAGATCAATACAGAACCGCCAGGGTTCTTTGCAAAGTTTAGCAATAAATCTCCGTTAGGTTTAAGTCCAATTTCCCCCCTCGACGTAGCTGCGGGGCATTTGTCTAGCTCTGTGCTTTGATAAGTGGATATCTGTCCATTGGGAGCGAATTCCTATGATGTATCGCTCGGGAGAGAGAGAGATTCTCGAATTCTTAGCAATGTTTAGATCGTATTCTATTAAAATACATTGTAGCTCTGTTGACTAAAGCAGGAAATTATGTTCCCGGTGATTGGGCGACTCTCCTGTTATTGGAAAGAAGTTGCATGAATTTATATATATATATATATATATATATATATATATATATATATATATATATATAAATATATATATATATAGATATATATATATCTATATATATATATATATATATATATATATATACAGATATATATATATATATATATGAGATATAGTTTCATAGGTAATTGCTATTATTCCACCTTACGTTTATCCGGATCAAGTAAAGATAAGCATTCCCGGGGTGCTTATCTTTACTTGCTCTATTTAGAAATACCCGATGTTTTAACGATTTGTTTTCAGTTTTCATTGTTAAATCATTGCTTGTTTTTGTTTCTAAACACATAATTAGATACTAATCTTTAACAAGTTGGTTTCTGTTAACTGTTAGTAAAACAATTTCCTTTTTGAGAAAATAGTCGATCGTTGAACTTTCGTTTGTTTTACTTCAACATTTTACTTTAGTACAAAATATAGAGCCTCCAAACATGGACGTTCTCTATATGAACAAATCATTAAGCCATCGGTGGTTGAAGACCCGCTTCCGGCAATAAACTGGATGAAGCAGAAGAATCTTCTGAGGAAAGTACTAAAATGTCCTCTATGTAAAAGTTTAATGAAGGGGACGAAACGATCTTCAATTCAAGATAAATACGTCTGGAAGTGCCTAGTCAAAAACTGCGCCAAATACAAGTACTACGAATCAATTCGTAAAGATTCGTTTTTTTTATCGATCAAAGCTTTCATTGCAAAAGTGGATAGAAAGCATTTCCTACTGGTGTCAGGATTTGAGTGTATATCAAACCATACAGTTTTTGAATGTTTCAAAAAAGATAGTCATTGACATGTTCAGTTTTTTCGTGAAGTTTGCGAGAAATATTTTGAAAAAACCTATTAGACTTGGTGGGCCAGGAATAACAGTGCAAATTGATGAGTCTTGCTTCAGCCACAAACCAAAACACCACAGGGGACGCGCTCCTCAGAATCCAATTTGGGTATTTGGGATAGTTGACCCATCTTCGTCACCAGCTTTGGGTTATATGGAGATAGTCTATTCGCGTAATGCCGAAACGCTATTACCGATAATTAAGAAAGTAGTTTTGCCAGGAACAACCATTCACAGTGATCAGTGGGGAGCATATTGCAACATTCAAAGGGACCTAGGATTCGCTCATCATACTGTAAATCACTCGTTAAATTTCGTTGATAGAGCTACCGGAGTTCATACTCAATCGATCGAAAGTTATTGGAATAAACACAAAATACGAATAAAAGGCATGCTCGGATGCAGAAGGGAATTGTTGAACTCTTACTTAAACGAATTTTTGTGGAAAGAAAGAAACCACAATGACAAATTTTATAGGTTTTGTGAAACAGTTGCAAATCAATATTCTTTCGATTAAATTCTTCATTTATATTTTTATGTGTACTCATGAAATATGTATTCATTAAGTATAATTCTTAACTATATTATGATGAATCCATTTTAAAGATATTTATATTTTATTAGGTTTGACAATAAAATTCTAAAACAACATTTGTCATTATCTTTAAGTATAATTTTTAACTATATTATGATGTATCCATTTTAAAGATATTTATATTTTATTTGGTTCGACAATAAAATTCTAAAACAACACTTGTCATTATCTTTAAGTATAATTTTTAGCTATATTATGATGTATCCATTTTAAAGATATTTATATTTTATTTGGTTCGACAATAAAATTCTAAAACAACACTTGTCATTATCTTTACGTTATCCACAGAATTTTGGGGGTGCCCATCTTCACTTGCTCAAAATTGGGAGCGCTTATATTTACTTGGTTAAATCCGGGGGTGCCCATCTTCACTTGCGCGAGTTGGGAGAACTTATCTTTACTTGATCCGTTTAGCCTATACCTCTTATATATGAGAATATTATCTCCACCTTTCTCATATCTCTTGTTCTCTGTGTTCCTTTCCTTTTTTTCGTTCGGTTTCTCCTTCTGACTCTCTTTTTTTTCTCTCGATGACTTTTAGTGCTTCCATTTTTAATGTCGCTGCAATTTTTGCTGCATTTTCAGTCCTCGGTGTTTCGTGCTTTCTTATTCTTCTTCACTTTTTTTATTTTTGTTTTTGGTGACCTTATTTTCAGGCTGTTTTATCTATTCCATCAATTTCGGTTCGCCTCCTTCACTTTATTCTCCCTCTCATTTCTTATTTCATCTCTCTCCGTCCCCTTTCCTTTCCTCTCTCTTTCTCCCTGACCCCGTTTCCCTTCCCCTATTTATTTTCGTTTCCCCACCCTCCTCTTTTTCCTTAACCGATCTCTCTCTCTCTCTCTTAATTTCTGTTCGTTCCCACCCTCTTCTCTCTCTATCTCCTCAATTTCATTTCTTTCCCTCCTCCTTACACCCTTTTCTATCTCTCTCTCTCAATTTATTTTCGTTCCCCCTCTTGCTCTCATTTCACTCCCTCCTCAATTTCCCTTCGCCCATCCTCTTTATTCTTCCCCCTCTTCTCTCTCTCTCTCTCTCTCTCCTTTTACTTCCTTCTCAACTTCTGTCTGTTCCCCTCTTCTCATTTTTAATTTTTTTCTCTTTCTGATAATCTCAACACCCAACACATGTCACTTAAAACGGGTTTGGAATGGCATGCAGAGTTTAGGCCCAAGGTCAAGTGCTGGGACCTATGAGGCCATTCAGCGCGAGAAAAGGAAAATCAGAGTAGGTAGGTTTGAAAGGCGTAACAGGAGTGTCTTTGGAACAGGTCTTAAAATCAAGTTTTTTTTTTTTTTTTTATTCAAACTCCAGGCTTTGGTTGTATTTTTTTTATTTGATAAATACATCATCCTGTGCAAACTAGTTTCTATCACACAGAATACTTACAAAATACTTACAAATCCGTATCACAAACAACAGGGAGTATTCAGTGGTGTGGAATGGTCTGCCGAGCACACACAGTCTGCTTCCATTAACTTCCAGTTAAAGAGCCGGTTTCTCAGATCTTTCTTCAGTGACTCATTAGTGCTGTTTGTCCGCCCCGGGTAGGAAGGGGACCTGTTTGTCCGCCCCGGGTGGGGGCGGGATTGGTATGGGAGACAGCATCGCCTTCCAGCACCCGCTAAGAAGCTCGTACTACAAAAAAAAAGGTGCACAATTCCGATGATTATTTTACTCCTCTAGTTTTCATTCAAGTGCTCTTTTGCTTATTTCAATTTGGACTCTTAATCTAATATAATCATCCGCTTTTGACGTCATCTGACTACAGTTTACTTTCGATTCTCTTTTATGGAGGCAAGTTTGTGTCGTATTGAAAGAAATTTATCTATTTACTTTTTGCTCCTCAATAACTTGACAACACTACTTAATACTTTCATTTTCAAGTACAAATATATCCATTTACCTGTTTCAGGCATTAATTACTTCATCACGAAAGAATGGCTACACAATGAGCAAGTTGTTATTGTATTCAAACTTTCGTCGTCTTGACAGTTTATCTGTTGGCGAGGGTTTATTGGTCTGTAATGTGGAGCTATCTAAAAGAATTGCATTTCTAATGTCTTCATTTATAACTATACAACCACGAGGGTAACTGGAGAAACATTACTCCCTCGTTCGATAAAAAAAATATTTCTCCTTCTTTAGCGTGACTTTTTCCTCGTCGAAGGCAAAAGTTGGAAGCATTTGATCGAATGCTTCTTCTTCTATGTAAATGACCAAGGAAGTTAATGGAGGCGCCGTATTCAGCGATATGTTTTGGCGTTGAAGGCAAACCATTCCACGGGGAAACAAAACAGCGACTTAAGTCAGGTGATATCGTCATGACGTGTGAAGCAACAGTATAAGAAAACACTCTACACAGTACGAAACGTCTGTAGAAACACGCTGGAAAAATATATATGCGATATGTGTCTAAGACCGTCGGTATATAAACACACTACACACTCTTGACAAAGCAAAAAGACAGTGACTTGAGAAACTCTCTCTCTCTCACACACACACACGATTGCAGACAAATTAGTAAACGTGGTGACACGATGCTGTAGTGTATATCTTTCTGGTTTTATTTATATAAGTACTGATACTCTTTTTTTCATTTTCTTCTCCGTAACTAGTGAAGTCCCTTGTCTTCTCTGCTTATAAGTATCGCGACTTTCAATATATATATATATATATATATATATATATATATATATATATATATATATATATATATATATATTACCACAGAGTCCTTTCAGGAATTATCTGTATTTTAAACACTGCGACCTTTTTCAACAACTTTCCATAAGTGCTCAGTCGTTTTAAGTCGGTTATTTTCCGTTTATGAATACTACAACCTTTTAAATACTTTTCTTATAAGTACTACATCGGTCTTTAAAGTTACGTACACTTATAAACATCGATCTGTATATATATATGTATTTTTTTCAAGGAATCTTTGGTATAATCATTTTCATCTGTTGATCACATCAGCATCTAAAGCAACAAGAGCCTGCAGACATCTTTGCCTCTCCGAATGCTTCGACGATCTCTCCCTCAGCTTCAATGGTTTCCTCAAATGGCACTGAGGCTATATTGGCACTGTTCATTATCACTTTCTGAAGGCACTATATAGTGAGCCTGCTGCAAGTCACGATTCAGCAACCGTCATGTACCTACTTTGGACTTGACAAGTCAGCCATGCAGCCACGAAATTTGAACCCTTTTCTCAGGCTGATATCCGTTGCTTTGCCAGCATACCTGAACGTAGCCAAGACACTGCACCAAAAAAAAAAAAAAAATGTCTAAATACATCACCTAGTCTGAATAAGATGAATTACGAAGACTGTAAAATAAAAGACAAGAAAACTTAGCTCAGGCAGTTCTCCGTTACCTTAAGAACTCAAATGAACGTAACCGAGAAAGGTGCACCCTTAATTGAAAAAAATGATCTATAAAAAACTGGCAAAACTTATCCATCTCTTTTCACCCGAAATCCGGAGATCCGTAGCAACGCAGAATTTCAGCGAAACATCGTTATTTTGACCAAACGAACCAAAGATATCGCGGGTTCACAATACTTTTTATTCCAGGCCTAAAGGCGCGTTGTTTATCAGCACCACTGGCGCGTTCATTTCTCCTCCAGATCAAAAGGGGGGTTACGGGTTACCGGGTCCTGAATTCGGCTTCTGAATGACTTCCTGATCAAATGAGTGGTTCTCTGACCAGATGATTTTCCAATGACGCTAATTTAGAGTTACTCTCTCTCTCCCTCTCAAAAAAAAAGTCAATCCTAGGTTAGATTGAACCGAATTAAAAGTTTAAAATGTTTGGAGGTGAAAGACAATTGGTGCCTGCTTGCAAAGTCTCTTAGTCCCAGGGGACAGAAGGTCAAATACTAGCTATGCCGCTAACCAGCTTTGACATCAAACGGCTTCGAAGTCAAATATCTTTGGGGTTTGGCACCAACGCCCTCAGGTTCAAACGGCTTCGAAGTTTGACATCGAATGGCTTGAAGTTCAATCAGCTTTGACATCAGTGGGCCTCGTGTTCAAACAGCTTTGATTTCAAAAGACTTCAGGGCCAGATAGCTGACACGAAACAGCTTTAGGACCAAGTAGTTGACACGAAACAGCTTCAAGACCAAATAGCTGACACGAAACAGCTTCAGGACCAAATAGATGACACGAAACAGCTTCAGGACTAAGTAGATGACACAAAACAGCTTCAGGACCAAATAGATGACACGAAACAGCTTCAGGACCAAATAGATGACACGAAACAGCTTCAGGACCAAATAGATGACGCGAAACAGCTTCAGGACCAAATAGCTGATACGAAACATAGATGATGAGCTTGCGACTAGATTGACATGACAGCTTCAAGACCAGCTGACAAACGACAGCTTCAGGGCAAACTTGTTTCGACATTACACTGCGTCAGGGTTAAATGGTATTAGTTGACCTAACTTCATGGGAATTAAAGATTTCTCTTTTCTCTTCTCTCTCTCTCTCTTTGTATCAAGATGTCTCGTTCTGGTGATGAATTCATTTCATAAATAAACCACTAAATTAAACTGATGGCTTTTCTGGCTTCAGTGCGACCGCTTCTCTCTCACAGCAGACACCCACGGTCTGTTGCAGTTTTCAGCAGTGGTTTACTGGAACCCAGCGTTGCGTTATCACAGTGGCTGAAGCCAAATTAAGCTCGGTAGAAAAACCTCTGGAGATTTTTTTTTTTTTTTTTTCGAAATATCATTCTGTGGAACCTCCTTACTGATGGAATGTGAAGGAACTTGTTAGGGAAGTCACGATTACCGCGAAATCAGGTGCTGGATATGAAACTGCGGGGAGAAAACAACTTATATATATATATATATATATATATATATATATATAATAATATATATATATATATATATATATATATATATATATATATAATTACAACCGCATACTGACATGAACTTCTCGCGCACGCATCAATAAAAACATACGCACATTTTACATACATCACGTGTCTATATACTCTCACGCAAACATTCATATATGAAGGTTTTTGAGCGACACAAAAGGGAACATGTTTGTCTTATAATACGCATTGTGCTTAAATTGTCTATATACAGTTTATCACATCACAGGTCACAAATAAAAAAAGGAAAAAATAGAAGTGAATAAATAATAATAATAAAAGAGAATATAAACATAACTTGTCACTCAGTCAATATTTATAGTGTCGTGTTCTGGCAAACTACACCTTTCATGTGACGATGTTTTCGTCAATGTTCTTTGTATCGTAAATATTAAATTCTCTTTGTTATTCTTCGTGACAAACATTCACTTTTTTCGCGGCTCGTTTAAGCTGTTATTGTTCGCACTGCTTTGTGGCGTAGAGGCACAGACTTGCTCTGTCAGGTGGTTCATGAAGTACGAGGGTGGGGAGAGAATTCCAGATACCAGAGGTGACCGGTATGAAGGATCTGGTCAGATTGGTCGTCTTTCGAGGTAGAGGCTCCTACATAGATCTTGTAACGTTATTATTATTGTTAGAAATAATATTATTATTATTTTAGTGATTATTCTCTTCCGTTTTCTATTCTTAGTTTCTGTTCTCTATTATTTTATTCCTCAGCAATTTTCAAATCTCAACCTTAACCTAATATTTCGGATCAGAAAGAACACACTCGGCGGATATCCAATGAAATCGAAGTGATTTTATCTAAAAGCCAATACACAGTTACACACACACACACGCATACGCACATGCACACGCGCACACGAACATACAACAGCGTCTTAACCGTTATCCACAACACTTACGACATGCTTAATTCAAAAGATGCCAGCCCAGCGACTGGAGAATGTCCACTCTTGTTCACCACAGCACTGTATCACCCGTATGCTTTAAGTCCTCGAAAATATATATAAAATCCTGATGATGCTTCTTCTTGTTTGACATTTTACGCCGGGGAACGGATGCAACTTCGTATTTCGCCCGTTTTCCATTTAGCAGTTCCTCTCAGGTATACTACACTGCCCAAGGGATGTCCTTTTCCATAACAAGAGAGAGAAATGGTTGAACGAGATATTTGGGAAGTTATATACGTCTGTATACGCCTGCCTCTTGATAGAGCCCTCAGCGTCTTCTCAGAAGTTCCAGGCGATAGAGAGGAACGCGTTTTTGAACGAAAGGCGCAAAAAAAAAAAAAATTGGCCTAGTAAAACACGTCTATATCTTGATTTTTTCCCTTTAACGCATTTTGAATGAAAGGCGCCAAAAAACTGGCCTAATAAAACACGTATATGTCTTGATTTTTTCCTTTTAACGCTTTTTGAATGAAAGGCGGCAAAAAAACTGCCCTAATAAAATACATCTGTCTCGATTTTTTTCTTTTTTGCCTCCTGTTCCACTGAGGTAACGCTCATTTTGGCACCCTCTGAAATACACGTAATCTGCTGGCTCAATAAACACTGTCTAATCAGTTCCCAGCCTCAGCATTGTCGAGTTAAACACAAGGACAGAAAAAATATATCTTTATTTATTCGACTGGAACTTTGTCACCAGAGCGAGCTCTTATCAGACGACTATCTACATAATATTCCAGAACTTCTTCGCTCGTAATGACTCCGTATTAATACTGATTAATCTCCGGTTTAGCGTGAATCACAGCAAAGTGGTCACAACACGAAGGGGTCGTCTTTTTCTTTGCTTTTTTGAAACGTGAAAAACTTTGACATTCGCCATCACCGAATCTCTTGATCAACCTTTCAGACAATCAGATTTAAATGGTATATATACCCATTTCTAGTCAGTTTGCAAGCTAGAATTATATCTGTGAAGTTCTTGATTCGCATTGTTCACTTAAATAGTCTTGGAATGTGTTGCTTTTCAATTTATTCTCACTATTTCAAGAGAAACTTGAGCGTCATCGTTGTGTACACAACTCAGTTCAGTTTCACTTTCACTGTAAATTCACTTCCAGAATTACTTTAGTAGTTGTAACAGTTAAATATTCTTCAACAATTAATGCAGAACAACATCCACCTACTCAGATATGTCGGTATCACACTGGTTCTTATCGAGACACTCAGCCGAGCCAGTTAGGTTCCAGTCTTTTGAGTCTCTCGTGCCACCTCGGCGTTCCACGCTGAACAGGATTCCAGAACCAACTTAAGTGATCCAGTTCCCGGCTTTGGAAGAGCCTCTTCCGACCCTTGCCGTTCCAGGATATACTTAACTGATTCAGTCCCAGATTTTGGAAGTCTCTACCGACCTCTTGAACGTTCCAAACTCAAAATAGCTGATCGACTTTGGGACTTTTGAAAAATTCTTCCGCATCTAACGTTCCAGTTTCAGCCGAACTGATTCGGTTTCGGTCTTTTGAGATGCCTTCCTCGTCTCTACAGTATCCCAGATTCAGGCGAACTGATTCATTCTCAGCCGTTTTGAGCGTTCCAGACGCCACCAAAAAGAATCTATTAATTTTTTTTTTTTTTTTTTGAGGGACTACGTCGTCGCATTCGGTCACAGCAGCAGAGCAATGTTTATCCAGCCCGCCTGGAAAAGTTCTCGCGATGTCGCGGCGGTCTTCCATCCAGACTCAGCCGAACTGGTTCATCTCCAGCCTTTTGAGAGTCTCCTCGGAGGCAGTGCCGTTCCAGATGGCCCTGCAGAGCTGGCGGTCCCTGAAATCTCCCCAGCCTCCGTTGCCCTTCTTGACGCGACCCGACCCCCTGTAGACGTTCTGGTAGGCGAGGTGCTTCGGGAAGAGCCACTCCCGCCCGAGGTTTATTCGCGTCTTAGCTGCTTGTACCTCCTTCTGGACGTCACACGTCCTCTTCTTGACGTGCGTCCCGCTGCGGGTGAAGGGCAATGGGTGAGGGAAACGGGTCTGTTTTTCAAGCCTAGACTAATACTATGTTATTCTACGTAATTCTCTTTAGAAGACAATAAATTTCTGTTGGTTCTATATGACTGTTTGACCTTTTATACAATAATAATAATAATACCTAGACTAATACATATCATTCCGTGTAGCCTTTTTATGCAAGACAGTAGGTTTCTGTTGATCCGATATGACTATTTGCAACTTTTGAATAACGATAATAAAAATACCTATATGAGATTCAGGGCCTCTGTAACACGGTTTTTTGGACTTTGCTCCTTATCAAAGCATCGGATGTAGCTGAAACTTGACATATGTATATTTGACAACCACACACAAATTTTGTCAGCATTATCAATAACCTAAACCCGATAGTTTTAATTTTTATCGAGTTAAAATTATCTAGCCGACGCCATGGCCAATGATTACGAGCCAAGAGTCGAAAAACATTCACTACATAAGCAAGGTAAACACCGTTTTACAAAATGTTGCCCCGCCCATCCACCAGACAGAAACTCATTCACCTTATTCCATCGGCTCTGTAACCCATAGCAGTCAAGAATGGCTAACAGGATTTGGAATTGTCCCCGTGATTGGAAAACTGCATTTGTCTTACGACTTGCAACTTTATACAGTCAAGAGAAAGCCCGTGGCCATACTTACTATAGCCTGAATAGGTAATTATTCAGTTTCTAGTTTAAATCCAATGTTTATGGTCTGGTTTGTATTTAGTGTAACGTGATTATAATACTTGTAATGTCCTTCAGGATTTTGAACATTTCCATTAACTATTTACCATTCCACCAAGAGAGAGAAAGAGAGAGATTGTATGTAAACAGTCTTTATATAACTATTTTTGTTAAAATAAGATTTTTATCCAAAGTAAATACAAGCTAATATGTGCTAAAATCTCCAGCAGACCAACGGATCATCCGATATAATTTTTTTTTCTTCTTTAGGCCGTACGACCGTGTTGGATATAAAGACTTTATGAATGGCGGAACGATACATGAATGTGGGTGGGGTATCTGTGCTAGCGTAGTAATACTACTTAGCAGTAGTGCCACAACAGTAGTAATAGGATCATTTAGCACTTCTTACCACTACTCGAGAAATGAGTTTTTATAGCCAGAAGTTAAATTTTCTAATCCAACAATGCCCATGGTAGCCTTCAGTATTATCCTGAATTATTATAACGAGGCCAAAGTGGGTGGAGCCTCATGAAGTCATCATTCTGACGATAATTATTGGTGAAGGTTTAAAGCCAAAATACAGTACCTGCTATTTTTTTTTTAGTAAATAGGTAGATAGCTAATAAATAAAAATTGCTTGACATTGGATATAGCAGTTATCAAATCAAGCTTGTTTACTGTTTTTGAAAATTACCAACTATTCCCTACATCTTGTCAATTTGATTTTGACCTATTAAGTAGACTGTAATTTCTTAGGACACTTATTTTGGGAGTTAGACTAATAATCGAAGTGTTTTTGTATTTATTAACATATTTTGTTGGTTTGTTCATTATGACAATTATCAGTGGAGTGGTTTCAGAGTTCATAAAGGTGTACTGCTTTGCTTGTATTTAAATTTTTATGTCATTGTTGCCAGAGGTCTAGCCTTCGCTACGTATAGCCAATCATCCATCGAGAAAGAGGGAAGAAATGCTGTCATAAGTTACGTAACGAGTGCGTTCGAAACCTTTTCTCTGAGTAAGTTGGCCCCCGTCTTCAAAAAAAGTCACTTTTACATTAGAAGTACCAAATTTGTTCAACCTACGTAATGTAGAATACAGTCAAAAATTATGTGTAGATATAATGTGTATTCTGAATAAGCGTTATATTTATGAAATGCATAGATAAAAAGTTATTGCGAAAAAACCGTGTTACAGAGGCCCTGAATCTCATAGCTAATATATATAATTCCACGTAGCCTTTTTTTTTTGCAAGGCAGTGGATTTCTGTTGATTCAGTGTGACTGTTTGCACATAATAATAATAATTAATAATTAAATTAATAAAATAATAATAATAATAATAATAATAATAATAATAATAATAGATAATAATAATAATAATAATAATAATTAATATAATAATAATCAATAATTTAATAATAATAATATAATAATAATAATAATAATAATAATAATAATAATAATAATAATAATAATAATATACAGGTAGCAGACCCTGTTTCAAGCAAGTGGTATTAAAATCAGCGATCAGAGAGAGATAGAGAACGCTCTATGTAAACTGAATGCAGCTGATGCAGCTATCACCTTCCATTTATTTAAATAATGACAAAAATAAGGAAAAAAATTGTAAAAAAATAATACTTACCAGCTGCCGACGTGTATGACCCTGGAGAACTTGACCGAGAGCATAGACATCCTGGGCTTGAAGCACGTTTGGATGAGGTTGTTGAGGGTCCAGTCCCAGTTGTAGTCGTCGAATTGGCAGAACTGGTTCTTGCAGGAGGCCAGCGACTTCCAGGCGGCCATGTCCAGGGCGAATCCCAGGTTGTGCTTCGTCACCCACCAGTCGCCTCGCTCCACCTGCGGTGGTGCAATTATGAGGTCAGAGGGGAGGCAATTTTCTCATTCTATCTTTCGGTTCTGGGTCCTACTTTTGTTCCCTAATGGGCACCGTGTTCTTTGGAAGCTTGATTCAAGAATTTCACGTCAGTGGCCCCTTTGGTGGGGTTGTTCCATATGAATAGGGTTCATCTTCTGAATAATAATAATAATAATAATAATAATAATAATAGTAATAATAATAATAATAATAATAATAATAATAATAATAATAATAATAATAATAATAATAATAATAATAATAATAATAATAATAATAATAATAATAGCTATGGCCCCTTGGGTGGGCTGGTTCCATATGAATAGGGTTCATCTTTTGAATAATAATAATAATGATTGCAGGTCCACAATATTATCGCATGTGAAGTATAAAGTCTTTAATAACAAGAGCTTTCGAACCTTGTACTAGTTTCATCTTCAGTCAAGTGAACATTATGAATTTAAAAATCCGTCGAAGTAAACTTCTGAACAGGACAATTCCACAATGGCGAACGCAAATGCAGGAAGCGCTCAACAGCCTAACTAGGTAATTCCGTTGTTGTTGTTCGAATTCCTGTTTGCTGGAACGTCTTGTGGGCTGTGGATCTCCACAGAACAACCTAGCTGCTTGGCTCACCCAAGCACTCAGGAATTTCCTAGGAACATTTCCAAATGCTCACCTTCAACATTCACATCAATTCATCCGGCGCGTTAGGGAGTTGGGATGTGTGGACGGCAATATGGCCAGCTTTGATGATACGGCTTTGTTTACTAATGTCCCCTTAGACTATGTACTAACTAATCTAAAAGAAGAACATGATCTTGGCAACATTAGTTTTCCTATTCCAGTAGACCAATTCTTCGCACTTATTAAATTATGCGTAACCTCAACAGTGTTCCAATTCAATAACCAAGGATTTGGCCAAAAGGAAGGTGTAGCTATGGGTTCCCCCTTGTCCCCCGTACTTGCAAATCTATGCATGGAGTTTGTTGAAAGGGAAATCTTAAACAGGTGTGATGATACAATAAAACCATTGCTCTGGGTTAGGTGTGTAGACGACATATTCGTTGTCATCCGAAGAAACAATCAGAACTTAAAGAGATTATTAGAAATAGCCAACAGTATTCTCCCCTTCATAAAATTCACAATAGAGAGAGAAGTAAATTACAAACAACCTTTTTTGGACGTGCTAGTCATTAGAGATCACAATAATCATAAATTCAAATTCTCTGTGTATCGCAAAACAACCAACTCAGAAAGTTACATACATTTTTATTCATTCCATGCCAATAACATTAAGAGCAATGTAGTAATGAACTTTGCCCTACGTGCGTTTAAAATATGCGACCCGGAGTTTGTCGATGGAGAAATTCAGCACATACGATCAACCTTCCGAGGACTAAGATACCCCGATCATTTTATTGACAAAGCCATTTCACGAGCTAAGAAAGCATTTTATCGTCCTGTTAACAACCCCAAGGAAAAACCCAACAGATTCTTACCCCTCCCATTTGATCCCAACCTCGACAAATTATGTAACTATGCTAACAGTAGCCAGAGAGATACTAAAATAGTTTTCAAATACCCAAACACGATTAGCCATAAACTAATTAGAAACAACAATAACGATAAGAATACTATCATTCCCGGAGTTTACGAAATCCCCTGTCAGGACTGTAAGGATAAATATTTTGGGGAAAGTGGAAGAGAACTACCGACCCGAATAGGGGAACACAAACACGCATATGCACTTCATGCACAGAACAATGCAATAGTTTCCCATGCTTTTAAGAACAACCATAGACCGAATTGGGATGGATCTAACATAATTTTTAAAAATAAAAATGTCCAAACAAGAAGACTAGTGGCAGGCGCCGCCATAAACTTAGGAGAAGCTTTTTATGGTAACAAGTCGTTCGTTGAGGAAGACCCATTAGTCAATTTTTGCATTCTTAAAAACTTTGTTAGAAATTTTAATTTTAAGACAATCTCTGTTTTTCCTCTGCCTGATGCTGCCCCCTCTTCTGCTCTCCTCCCTCAGACAGATTACAGCACGGGGGACGTGACGTCCAGCATTGTTGCAGCCGCGCCGCCAGGGGAACACCGTGTAGCATCATCACAGCCCACAAGACGTTAAAGCAGAATAGCAAACAGGAATTCGAACAACAACAACAACGGAATTACCTAGTTGGGCTGTTGAGCGCTTCCTTCATTTGCGTTCGCCATAGTGGAATTGTCCTGTTCAGAAGTTTACTTCGACGGATTTTTAAATTCATAATGTTCACTTGACTGAAGATGAACCTAGCACAAGGTTCGAAAGCTCTTGTTATTAAAGATTTTATACTTCACATGCGATATTATTGTGGACCTGCAATCATTGTCATAATTTTCGACACTGAAAATTGTGCCCATTAATAATAATAATAATAATAATAATAATAATAATAATAATAATAATAATAATAGCTATGGCCCCTTGGCTGGGCTGGTTCCATATGAATAGGGTTCATCTCCGGAATAATAATAATAATAATAATAATAATAATAATAATAATAATAATAATAATAATATAATAATAAGAATAATAGCTATGGCCCTTAGGTGGGCTGGTTCCATATAAATAGGGTTCATCTTCTGAATAATAATGAATAATAATAATAATATTGGCATGCATGATAGCACTGTTTTAGAATGGTAATGATGAGAGGAGTAAAAATAATGAATATTCTTTTAACTCTTGATATAATGATAATTATAGATTCTTTTATTGGTAGAAAGCAACAATTTCAGTTATGACAGCTTTCAGGCAATAATAATAATAATAATAATAATAATAATAATAATAATAATAATAATAATAATATATTATTATTATTATTATTATTATTATTATTATTATTATTATATTATTATTATTATTATTATTATTATTATTACTATTATCTTTTGGCTTTATGAAAATGCCAGTAGGAGCCACATAACAAGTCCCAAGCAATTAATAATCATAATAATAATAATAATAATAATAATAATAAATAATAATAATAATAATAATAATAATCTTTTTGAATTAATGAAAGTGACAGTAATTTATATAAAATCCCAGCAATAATAATAATAATAATAATAATAATAATAAATAATATCACAAAGTCCACCAAGATGATAACATAACCACTCCGTTCCGCGACTTACGAAATTTTTGTAGACGCTCGGGGACATTTTGTTGTAATTCCCGAGAGCGAGAACCTGACAGGCGCTACAGTGAGAGCCCCTTTGCTTCTGAAGGACGGAGAGGACGTAGAGGAGGTCCGGCAGGATGTAGTGGTCCTCCTCCAGGAATATCACTTGACCTGTGTAGTTCACCTTCGTGGCTCTTAGGTCATGGAAGACCCTGATGTTGGGGGGAGGAGAAGAGACAATGCATGTATGTATATACGTGTGTATATAATAATATTATTATATATATTATATATATATATATATATAATATATATATATATATATATATTATATATAATAAAAGGAGCTCATAAAAACGCCAAATATAGAAAGAAAGTACTACGTATATTTCAGATACTGCTGTCTCTCTGTCTCTCTTCAGGTAGGTAATGAAAGAGAAAAGTTACAGAAAAGGCGGTATTTTATGACCAAAGAATCACCATCCACAGGTAAAAGCCGTTCTAGGTTACCCCTGCTGATAACATTTCTGTAAATTTTCTCATCCGTTACCTACCTGAAGAGAGAGACAGACAGCAGTCTCTGAAACATAGTACTTTTTTCTGTATTTTGGTGTTTTTATTGGCTCCTTTTATTAGATGGAATTCTGTTGTAACAGAAGATTTTTACCACTCATATACACATATATATATATATATATATATATATATATATATATATATATATATATATATATATATATATATATATTTCTGGGCTCAGCCGTGTCGCTCTGTGAAAATATGTCTCCTTTAGCACTAATTCTAGCAAAATATTGCTATCGAAAAGTATATATATATATATATATATATAATATATATATATATATATATATATATAATGTGTAAGTATTTTGAAATAAACATGGCTAATGGTAGTAGGATGGCAGAAGATTGGAGTCACACAACAGATGAAGAAAGAAAGGTAGCAGTGTGCACAACAGGTGGAGAAGAAACTTGACTCATTCTATGGCCAACTGCCAACTTTGCTGAAGAATGACAGAGTGAATGTCAGAGAAACTGAAGGCGTCTTGAATAATGACGCTTAATATGAGCAACTAAGTCATTCTTGATTACCTGAGCAGGACACCATTAAGAAAGACACAGGCAGTGTAGAGTCTGTAGACCACACACTCACACTCACACATTCTCTTATTTTTTAAGTATGCAAGACCTTTCTTTCTGACAATGACTCTGCTCTGTCACTCCAACCATTTAGCTACTTTCATGTATCGTAGCGCAACAAAGCTGCTGTTGATGAATGCTTGCATACATATGCCAGCATGTGCTATCAGGCATATAGGATTACATATAAACTAAGCAGACGCGCACTAGCATACATTTAGAAGACGGTATGAGCCTGTGAAATCTTTGTACACAAAGGGTTAAGACTTAAGCAGAAGAAAAAATAAAAGTTTACGTGTGAAATCTTTACCTATGTATTTTCCACCACCAGTGATGTTTTATCTGGGTGAAGGAGGCTTCCCGGTAATGTCCGTATATATCAGGCCATTCTCTGTTCAGGCAAGTCAAGCCATGAAGTCTAGAAGAACGGGGGAAAGCTGACATTAGAGCATAGTTTTCACTCACATGCACCTTGGAACTCAATTCTAATACTAGTTACTTTTTGCTTTAGTTGTTAGCATGATTCAGCACTACGCAGTTAGTAAGATTTAACGTATTAGCAGCTCTAAAGAACACCAAATGCCAAGTGGTAAGAGCGATTTCAGTCTGGTTAAGTATGTTTCCATAGGCCTATGAGCGCCAGACAAGGCAGCGCCAGCGGGAACGACTCTTACCTGTTGACGTTCCAGGAGCAATCCCTGGGGTCCCTGCCCGGGAACTTGTGCGGGTGGAGCTGTATAGAAAACGGGAAGAACATCTGCATGACGCGGAATTCCGTGATGTTCGTCACGAAGTCGTTCATGGCCGGGTACCAGTAGTCGTGGCTGAAGATGACCAAGGACTCGTTGATGCCCCTCGTGTTCCTCATGCTCTCCACCAAGTAGCGCAGGTTCTCCAGCCTGTTGTGGACCTGGTCGTAAGTGGAAATAAGTGTTAGTGCTGGTTGATTTTAGACAGCTACGTTAAAATGTGTAATTATATCATGTGTCTGGTGACTTATACCCAATGTGGTATAACACTTTGGGTCTCTAAGGCACTGATGTTAAAATCGAGGATTCTGGTTAATTTTTTTTGTCGGATAATAAGATGGCCAGAAATTAGTTTAGCAAAATAATTGTTTTACAATAAAATCTTGATGACAGAGTACTTTTCTCCTCAAATGCATGTATACATGCAAAAGGCTTAGTTCATTGGATAGATAAAAAATAATGTTGAATACATGCACACACACGCGCACACACACACACACACACACACACACACACACACATATATATATATATATATATATATATATATATATAATATATATATATATACACATATATATATGTATATATACTATATATATAATATATATTAAAATATATATATATATATATATATATATATATATATATATATATAGATATTCACATATACCAGAAGGGCGCCCTAAAGGCAAATAACTCACGAAGCTTTAAGTCAAACCATCAAAGGGTTAACATCATTTAAACGTGAATTTATGATATTTCAAAAATAAATCTTATACGGGATGAAATTTAAAGATGTAAGGAACCTATGATTTAGATAATTAATTTTGATAAATGTAGTCAGAACATCTCTGGAAGGAATTTCGAATCAGACATTCTCTCTCTCTCTCTCTCTCTCTCTCTCTCTCTCTCTCTTCTTACATACAATTCAGAATGTAAAAAAAAGAGAGTTGGTTAGAGAAGGGAAAAGGAATAAAAAAAGGGGTAGGACTAATCTAACTAAACAAATGTTGACGGAGAACATCGTAGCACAAAACAACGATTGAATGCGAGAGTTTGGGAGTAGCAGTGAAAAATAATTTGCTCCGACACAAAGCGAAAGATCGCTAAGCAAATAAGCAGGAAAGGTGAGAGGGGAACAAGAGAAAAACAGACATAATTATAAAAATCACGGGGCGTAGAACTAGGGAGGAAAATAGGGAATGGTCGGCCAGAAGTGGAACAGTTAATTCGTGTCACCGAAAGTAGGGCGTCGAGAGGGGAGAGTGGAGGAAAAAAAAAATCGACGAATGAATACAGGACGGAAGAGCAGAACAAACAGACGAGAAACGTGGAAACAGGCGAGGAAAACCAGGCAGTGAGAACAGGACGTAAATAAGGCGCAAATAAACAGATAGCGTCAGGGGTCGGAGAGACGGGAGCCAACACCCGCTGGGTAAGACAACGACTGTGAAAAATGTAAACAAAGATTCTGAAGTCGCCGAGAGGAACTGGGAACTATTCGTGGGTCCTCAAAACAATAACCTAAACTAACTCTAAATCGACTTAGATCTTGCGCAAAACTTTCGAAACGTATAGAAATATACATAGAAAGTCAGCTTCGTTTTGTCCATAGGTTATATATATATATAAAATATCGGAACAACTACGTACCTTCCCTTTTTTTTTATTATTGGATATCTGAATCCAATAAGTTCCGGAACGCCTCAATTCATTTACGGTGCCGTGGCTGCTCTCGGGGAATCGGCACTTGGCAACAACAAGTATTCAAGGAAAGTATAACGTTACATTTCTACGGAATTGGGGATATTCTCAAGGGAATCAATGGTATATGTAAGTGTTTACATAATAAAAATATGGAATGTTAGTCCATATATATAAAAGATTGCTTGCAGGAATGTGATCAGACTAGAGACGCTAAAGATGACGTATACAATAAGTATGTAGGCTAAGATGACATGCCGTCACCTGTAGTCATTCAATTGTTTATAAACATTAGTCCAAGCTCCCTGCTTGAGACAACTACCCCGACCTATGATTCAAACGGCCTACGTGATCTGTAGCGTGTCTCATTTGTTGTGTGTTCGTATGAAACTATGTCATTGTATGTATGTTTCATATGTTTCGAACTTACTGTCTGTTCCTTCATAACTTGTAACAGAGATGGTAGACAAGCAGAACAGAGTTAGCTATCGTCATTAGAAGACCTGTACCTCTTTACCTAAGCTTTATCATGTAGAGGAATAGGATTAGCCATCATCATTGGCAGAAGCGATCAAGCTATCGTCATAGAAGACTTGTACGATCATACCTGATCTTCATCATGTAAAACTTCGGAAGAATATACTATTTTTTTTTTTTTTTTTTTTTTATACCTTGTGTTTTCTACAAGAACCTCACCGAACCATGAGTTTAACACATCGTCGTAAAGATAATACCGACTTCGTAAGTGATCTACAAAACCCCAGACACTCCATTGAAGATGGAAGTGCAATACCACCGACTTAGCGTATAGATTATCGCTAGTCTAACATTACCTCATAGGGCGCCTTATCATACAAGGCACAAGCCCTAATATTGCAACAGACGCCTCAGACCAAGGGGTAAGAGGATACTACTTCAGTAATATGATAAACAGTTCTTCCCTATAGCTTTTTATTCACGTAAACTAAAGCCCTCTGAAAGTAAAATATACAGTAATAGGCAAGGAAGGGCTAGGTATCTTTAACTTCTAACTAGTATATTTTAAGTTCATAATCTATGGCTATCCTGATAAAGTCCTTACTGAACATGAGTCCTTTACCGAGTTTTTTCAAAGGCTTTAATCACAGTCCAAAAGGAACTCGGTGACAAATGATCATTCAGGTCTTTGGAGCCAAGATAAGATATCTACCTGGGAAAGCAAATAAAATCATAGCTGACGCATTATCCCGCAATCCCGCACCATACAGCAAAGAACCATTAATTGGACTAAAAGATATAGAAACATCCGTACCTATTGTTAAACCGTATTCTAAACAAGAAAATTTCCCCCCAAACCTTAACCCAAGAAGATCGCGAGCATTGAATATCTGGGTCGGAGCGCAGAACTGTTACGAACTGAACAAAGCAAGCGTCAACAGACATAACCCAAACAATAAACACTCGAAACGGAAACAGGGTCAGCGGCTAAGCAAAAACAATACACACTTCGAGCAGAAACCCTAAAGCAAAAGTATATTTAAATTTAAAGTATGTGTATCAGAATAATGTAATCAAATGTAATATTATATGTAGGTCTGTGACGAGGTAAACCCGAAGAACACAGCAGATGACTAACGACCAGGTATTAGTAATAATCTCTTTCATACCAATCGTCATAAACTGGTTGCATTCCGTCATCCAGGGTTTCCCTACTATGTCACAGAAAAGCCAAATCACTATTTTACTGGCCTACAATGCTTACAGATATAAAAAGCACATAAACTGATTGTAACACGTGTCATGAAGACAAGGGACACACTAAGACACCTGTCAGTTTAGGAGCCTATCCTGTGCCAAATCAATCCTTGAAAGAATATACGTAGAATTAATTATTAACAGAATTACGAGTCTGACAGAGGGAATAAACACTTCTTAGTGTTAATAGTTCCTTGACACGTTATATAGAATTATAGCACTAAAAACAAACACGCAATTGAGTGCGTTAGGAATATTTATGAGTGCCTATAAATCAGTAAATATGGAATTCAACACATAATAATCTGTGACTCGGGTGGTGTAAATCAATAATAATCTCCTTAACACGTTGTGAATTCCTTTCCATTAAGAAAAAAACCAATAATATATTTGATCACCCAGAGTCAATCGGTTTGGTAGAATAACGGATAATTAAATAGGAAGTGTCAATGTCTTACGAGTTACAACTCGTGATATTGGATCCGACTGGCATTGATAGCGGTTTCTTTCGCCGGTTTTAAATACCTTTATCATTTATATCTTGTAATCTATAGAATTGATGCCGCAAGTAGCCTTATACGGTACGCCGCTAGAACACTTTTCCACATATTCAAGCCAACCATAATTATCAAATATATATAAAAAAATATATAAATAAATAAATATAAAAAAATAAAATAAATATGGATACGAGTGGAGTCAATATAATACACTCCGTAAGAAGTCGGAAAGGTTACAAATTATAATAAAAAAGGAATCACGATAATATCAATAAGCAAAACGTAACCATTAAATATCCAAATATATATGCGTAAAGATTTGAACTCTAACTTAACGCTTTAGTAATGACAAATAAGCTAAAAGTTCAAACACATATCCAAAATCTACTGACATATTGTCTGTCCCGGTGATTTATATTCGTAGTCAATGAAAAAAAAAAAAAAAATAAATAAATCAAACTAATAATAAATAAAATAAATAAATAAAATAAAAGAGATAAAAGGAAGGATTTAAAGTCAGGAAGTCTAGAAGTGAAAATGTTATCTATGGAATAATCCTATATGAAATCTTATACAGGGCTAATAATATATATAGAATTTGTTTTATGGAAAACCTTTTTCATATAGTTTGAATAAGGAATATTTATTTAACATAATGCCAACATGAAACTAATATATTGTTCAATTTTGGTACTGTTGTTTTTTTTTCAGACATTCTTCTCATGCGGGTGGAGAATTAAAACACTTAAAATATCATTTGAAAATACTAAAGTCGTATCTCTTACAGCAAGTAACGTAACTCTTAGCTGGCTGAGAGCAATCTCCTGCCAAGTGACGACGTCATCATTGCCGTATCAGCATTTGTTCCTTTTAACCTCAATAATCTGCTTACACAGGCTTTCATCTGTGTGTCGTCTCTGCTTGCAACAGCAGATTGACTGGAGAAAGGAATGCTTAGTTCATGAACTTCACATGTGGTTCATAGGTCACATGACAGGCCACATAACATATTCTTATCCGTGTGTGTAATGCAAGTAGTTAAGGACTTGCAATCATTTTTAAAATTAATAAACAAAATAAGGAAATAGAGTTTCTATAAACATCAAAATGAATTAATCTTTTCTGAACCTCATAGACATTTAGAAGTATCACGATATGGATATGGATTATTTACTTGCAACATTAGCCTATTACAATTTCAAGTAAAACCATTCATGTGGGAAAATGTTGCACATTTTCTTGAAAAACCCCAAAGTTTATTTAGAAAACTAGTTACATAGTGGGTTTTTTTTTTCGTTGCATCTCCTACCTATTAATAAAGTTTTTAAAAAAAATTAACCTCAGAGGATGCGCACGAGAAAATTGAATATGAAACTTTTGTTAGGGCACATAGAATCATGATTAATATTCTCTTTGACTCTTATGCTGCCTGGCAATCTTACAAATAGCTATCCATTTTCATTCTTTGTCTAGTAACTTACTACAGTAATATCGAATTTTCTTTGAGATTCGTATTGATATCTATTTATTTTTTATAATTATGGATATTTTTACAAGTCATCATAGACCTGGATAGGTTCACTCATTGTTAATGCCATGGATAAAAAAAGTTTGTACAGCGGACTCTTTTGAATTCCAAAATATCAGCGAATTCATGTGGGTTAAGTCTGATCTAAATGGCTCTCTCCCCTCCCCTGTATTTGGATGTCGTCTGAATTTACTTTGCCCTTGTGACAAGTATAATTTCACTTGCAGGCTGATTAATGGAACCTGGTTACAGTATCCTGCAGTACGAGAGTTTCACATCGCAACTTCAAAGAAAATCGTTCGTCGCTGCGGACGACGGCAGTCGAGTAACAACCGCCTACAATGTGAAAGGAATAAGCACCATCCTGGACTTCTTCGACCGACACCGTATCTCGTCGTTAATCTCGTTTTAATGCGGAACGCTCCGGCGGCTGTCGGAATCGACTACAAAAAGGGACATATTTCCGACAATTACGACCCGAAGGATATTCAACTCTACTTTGCTGGCGAAGGACTCGTGCTGGGATGATCTATTCATCGCGAACGTAATCGTGTAGCTTAGGATGCAGAGAATAAGTGTGAGCGCAAAATGGAACGTTGGACCCGCCCAGGCAAATTTTCCCCTTGTTTTAACCATTGAAAAAGGCCGTTTCATTTGGCTAAAGGTGGTTGTCTGGAACTGTGTAATGGACGAAAAGTTGTTCGAAAGCTAGTTGAAAGTGAAGTAGTATAACCTCGGTCATGTATCCTATATATATTGATCATAAATAACAGAGTCGAAATATATCTTTGCGTGTACGCAATAGGAATCTCTTATATAAATGATCATAAATAGCAGAATCTAAATATATCTTTGCGTGTACGCAATAGGAATCTATTTAAAGTGCACATATATTAATCATAATTATATGAATCCATATACATATGTATAAACAAATCAGGTAGCCTATAATCAATCAGTTACCTTTTACCTTAACAATATCCGCAGATATATAACATTTAGCATAAAAATCAACGAATCAATCAGCATAAACATTAATAATTTTATCAATTCATATATGAAATTTTTTTATCAGTTAAAATATGATTTTTATCATGTTAATCTTCATTCTATGCAATTATCAGAGTACATTAGTATTTTCTGTAGCATAAAGTATCTTAAAGAGATGAAGTGAAAAACTGTATTCATTATATTAGCACGTGATCATATTATTTACCAATATCATTGTTTTATATTTTATTACTTGAATCATTCATGTACACCATGAATTTTTATTTACTTATATATATATATATATTCACATAGTGTCTGTATCACACTCCTATAAGTCAAATGCAAGTCAAGTTTGAGTAATATTCAGTAGTTGGTTTTGGTAGCTGACCGAGCTAATGTAAGTGTTTACATAATAAAAATATGGAATGTTAGTCCATATATATAAAAGATTGCTTGCAGGAATGTGATCAGACTAGAGACGCTAAAGATGACGTATACAATAAGTATGTAGGCTAAGATGACATGCCGTCACCTGTAGTCATTCAATTGTTTATAAACATTAGTCCAAGCTCCCTGCTTGAGACAACTACCCCGACCTATTATTCAAACGGCCTACGTGATCTGTAGCGTGTCTCATTTGATTGTGTGTTCGTATGAAACTATGTCATTGTATGTATGTTCATATGTTCGAACTACTGTCTGTTCCTTCATAACTTGTAACAGAGATGGTAGACAAGCAGAACAGAGTTAGCTATCGTCATTAGAAGACCTGTACCTCTTTACCTAAGCTTTATCATGTAGAGGAATAGGATTAGCCATCATCATTGGCAGAAGCGATCAAGCTATCGTCATAGAAGACTTGTACGATTTTACCTGATCTTCATCATGTAAAACTTCGGAAGAATATACTATTTTTATACCTTGTGTTTTCTACAAGAACCTCACCGAACCATGAGTTTAACACATCGTCGTAAAGATAATACCGACTTCGTAAGTGATCTACAAAACCCCAGACACTCCATTGAAGATGGAAGTGCAATACCAACCGACTTAGCGTATAGATTATCGCTAGTCTAACATTACCTCATAGGGCGCCTTATCATACAAGGCACAAGCCCTAATATATATAGGCACTAGCAACGTACGCAATAACGATAAACAAGCTATTCAAGATAACGATATTAGATCCACCTGACAGGTAAATTGAGAAAAGTCCTGAACAAGTACAAAATGCGCCGAAGAATTTCTGAACATCGTATAATCAAGGCCACCGAAAATAGATCTATCTTTCGGTGGTCTCGGTACAATGCTGTGAGCCGCGGCCCGGTGGTGGCCTAGCCTATATCGTTGTCAGACGCACCATTATGGCTAACTTTAACCATAGACAAAATAAAAACTAACGAGGCTAGAGGGCTGCAATTTGTTATGTTTAATGATTGGAGGGTGGGTGATCAACTTACCAATTTGCAGCCCTCTATCCTCAGTAGTTTTTAAGATCTGAGGGCGGGCAGGAAAAGTGCGAAAAACTATAAAAGACTAAATTAGAAAAGGCTCGTTTCCATGGAAGGAACAAAATGATAGTCTTTTGTAAGTTTATGCTTCTATTCGGTACTATTTTGAGTTCAAGGCGATGCACAAATAGGTCTGACATAATTGAGTATTAGAATTCTCCATTAGATAAATAAATGCTCAAAGATGAAGGAGAGTAAGTTTGAATGTTTCTTATTTTGTTACCGACGATACGGAGGAGGCTGACGTTGCTCCTCATCTCAAAGCAACTTTTTATATCGTATCATTTCACTGTTTAAGAAAGGAAGGACGTCCCTTTGTTCACGAGTCTTACCTGGACAAGTAAAATGGTCGTATTTCGCAGGATGGGGCCGAAGGTCTCTTCGTTGTATATCGTCTGTTCCTCGTTCAGCTGCTCCAACTTCTTCTTGATCTTCTCGATTTCCTCTGGACTCAAGGACATTTCCTGCGGGTCCACGTCGTGGGACACGCCCCTCCTCGACGGAGTCTTTTTCTTGGGGCCGGGGTGAAGGGCTTGCCTTGGGAGTGGCCTCGGGGGCGACTTCGGGGTTGGTTTGGGCTCCACTTTGGGTTTGGGTTTGGTATCTTCTTTCGGTTTGGCCACTTGGGGGTGCAAGATGGTCTCTCCTCGCTTTCCGTCAGGGGTCGTTTTCGTCTTGGCGCCGCCCTCGACGCCCACGTCCTTTTTGGCGTCCACATCCTCATTCGTCAACTTCCTGTTGCTGTGGATGTGGCTGAGGGGAGGGTGGGGCAGGTGGAGGTCCTCCTCCCTCTCTTTCTGCGGTTGGAGATTGGGGAGAGCGACCTTCTCCGTGCTGTTTTTCTTGGGCTCTTTGGCGCTAAGGGTGCCGTTCGATCTCGTCCCCTCAGCGTCCGACGAAGACCCGACTCCTTTAGTCGTGTCGTTCTTTCTCGACCCCGCGACGTCTCTGGCATCAGAGGCTTTACTAATCCCTTCGGAGGCGTCTGTCTGGGACTTCTCAGATTCGGCCGCTCTCCCTAACTTCCCTCCTACGAGGAGGGTATGTTTCAGAGAGCCCTCCTTCGCAGTCGCGTTCCCTCTGGGTAGGTTTTTCGTCTTGGGAAACCCCCTGAGGTGGCCCAGAGTTTCGTTAGTCCACCAGGGGGAGAATGAGTTCGCCTTGGTCGTGTCCAGCAGGCGGAATTCCAGGTGGAGTTTGACGGTCATGCACACAAACATGAGTAGAATCATGAGCCGCTTACACGACCGTCGCCACCTCATCCTGAACCTGAAAAAGAAAGAAGAAGAAGGTAAGTTTTTGGTTAAGATCTGCCATCATGAATGGATGCTCTCAATGAACACAAAGTGATGTAGGATAGAATAAATTATTTTTGCGTTTGTTTGCGCGTGTGGAGTCCAGTATTATGGGGTTATCGTGTTTATTGTTAAATACAGCGTTCTGGCTTACACTTCATATTAAAGGTAACCTAACAGAGGGCCAAGTTCATCACAGGTCACCCGGACGTTCATGAGTGTAGCAGGCAGAGCTTTAGCTCGGTGGGATAATGTCCTGGGAGTTGGATAAGGTCTTTCAAGTCCCCAGTTTCGTATGAAGCTTATGGATAAATACTTGGTATCAGATTTACAAACTCCCTCATTGGAACAACTGGCACCATGACCTTGGTTGAGGGTTAAGACTTCGCTTAGAAAGCTTCTTCACCTTTTGTCTGGTTCTAGTCCTGCACAGGCGAGCCCTGTGAAAAATCAGTGAAGTGTTACTCTTTGGTCCTGTGAAATTATTCAGTGTTATATTATATCTCGCAAGAAAGATGACCACTTTACTCCCGATATTCGGTTTGAATCTGTGGACCGCTCTACTTTACAATCTTTTTATATCATTCTACGACCCAACGGGGGAACATTTTAATATTCCATGTTACTGTTTAGTGAGAATTTTTTAAGAACTTAGCACGTGTCTTCTCATCGTTTCAAGTATGAAACCGTATTACTTCCCTTCTCTCTCTCTCTCCTCTTTTTGAGCCCTCGCCTTAGAAAGGCACCGGAATACCCAGTTCTTCCAGCCCAAGCGAGAGCGTCAGTTTAAAGCAAACAGCAAGAGGGCTTAGACTGATAGCAGGGACGTGCCGTAGAGAGAGAGAGAGAGTAAGAGGTAGCTTATAAGCTAAACAAGCTTCGGTGGGGATCAGACGGCGGTCGAGCAGAACACGAGTTCGAACAGCAGCCGCCGATGCTGCTGCTGCTGCTGCTGCCTCCCTCGGGAGGGAAGCGACTTGCAATATGCAGATACCGAGGTGTTAAGGCTTCGAGCGACCCAGCGATGACATGCTGGCAATAATGTCGCACAGCTATCGCGGATTCTCAGCAAAGAAGAAGACTGTGCGTCAGTGCCTGTTTTGTCTGGGTATCCGGAGAGCCTACCTGTGTGTGTGTGTGTGTGTGCTGCGGGCCTGTATTATGTGAGCGTGCTTGCATGTGTGTTTGTGTGTATGCGTGAAAGAATGAGGGAGAACGAGTTTGATATACTGTGAAATATTGTGTGGTATGCCATCAATACGATTTAGGACTGAGATCACTAATACATGATTGCATACTTGTGGCTTATAATCGCTCTTGTATATCATATACTCGTATTTCTAAGTGTCATAATATTCAGCAACAGAGTTTTGTCAATCTTTCCTCCTCAACCAATTTTTTTTTCTCACAAAAACACCAACTTTTTTTTAGAGCAAAAGTTTTGACGCAACAACTTGTCTCTGTCCAGCGAAACTTATCGTATAAAAAAGAAATAAGTAAATGAATCTTTGCGTACTCCTGTCGTTATCCTTCTTTGAGTTGTGGCCAGCTAATCTATCTTTATTTTACAGTGAATTCACTTCTCAATCTCTCTCTGTATCTGTCTTGATCTCCGTCTGTCTGTATATACTATATATAAATAAATAGATAAATATATATATATATATATATATATATATATATATATATATATATATATGAATGTATATATACATCCACACACACACTCGCACACACACACACACACGCACACAACACATCACACACACACACACATATATATATATATATATATATATATATATATATATATATGAGAAACACCAAAGCAGGCAGAGAATTCCATATTCTGAAAGTGAGTACTGTGGACAAGGCTTCAAGAGCAACGACCAAGTTACCACCTGCAAAACAAAGCGAGGAATAATGACATCGCTTTCCCATATCGACGCAAGCGGAAAGCTAAGTAGCTGGTGATTACCCGACTGTGGTGGGTCTAGGCTAAGAGGGGGAGGAGGAGGAGGGGCCTGGAGCGAGCAACATCAACCCTCCGAAAGAAAAAAACTTGCTTAGAGCTGTGTAGGATTGACGACTTTGGCGCCCCTTGGAGCTATCGTAGATTTAAATAAACTGTGTATCTGATGACTAGGTCCGTCCCTTACGACTCTCCTGATTGGCTATTGATAAGCCAATCACAGGGCTGGAAACTCTCAGTATCTCGATTGAGTTCACATAGACAGGATGTATGATCCACTTCTCCTGAGGGATACTTTTGAAAGACGTATCCCTCAGGAGAGATGGAAAACATACATCCTGTCTATGTGAACTCGCTCTCGAGAGACTGAGAGTTTCCAGCCCTGTGATTGGCTTATCAACATCCAATCAGGAGCGTCGTAAGGGGCGGGCCTAGGTACAAGATGCACGGTTGATGTGAATCTACTATAGTACCCTTTCCAAAAGGAAACTGGATTATAGTTTGGAGTGGTTAACAATTTATTGATTTTGACATAGAGAGAGAGAGAGAGAGAGAGAGGTAATGGCTGCTCTGACGAAGAACTGACAAAACCTTCGAGGATTTGAAATACGTGAAATGGGTCCGTTCGCTGCGCCGGAAATTGGACGGGAGAGTTCGGTGCGGGAAATCTGATGAAAAATGACAGTCCATCAACGCGGACTTAGGTCGTTTGAATGGGAGTTTTGTTATCGTGAATCGCCAACAGTGACAGATGCAATGCACACGTGTCAGTTCAGCTGGTATTAAACCGAATCATTTACATTTATGTTATTTTCTCGTGTTATTTGAGGAATAAGCGTTGATAATGTAACTCGCGATCGGTCATATAGCTGTATTTTTTAAAATAATTTCTGTAGTGTCTTCTCAAGTTTTTTTTCTCCTCTTGTTAACATAAAGTAATTTTAATCCACGTTATCTTTAACCGTATGGTTATCATTGAAGATAGATAGATAATTCCATTGCCAGTAATTGCAAGGTAATGTTGAGGCAATGTTAGTTGTTCCGTTGTCCGCAAATATCATAGAAATTTAGAATTACCTGTATGTGAAAGTTGGGCAAAACGGCACAAGGGGTTAATATGGACCCAAGCCATTTTCTTGGTTTCTTGGTGCTGCCACCTCGTGGGAGGAGACTGGAGTACATACTAAATCTTTGGTTCCTCAGTCAGCTGTAACATTAGTTGAAAGCAGTGTTTTGTTTGTGCAAATTCCCCTGCAATTTTCATCCACTACCTGATCTACTGGTAAGGGTTGGATAAAATCGTGTTAATAGGAATACCGTGACTTATAATTTAATGCACCATTGCACAATTCTTTAATATTATCCTGTGAATAAGGCTGACTAGGAAAAACTGCACTTCCAGCCCCAGTAGTTTAGAGACATTCTGTTTATACTGCAATGAAAAATACAGTAAGGGAGGAGGCGAAGGTTGGATCCAGTGTATTACTTGTAAATACTGGGCTCATGACGGATGTGCAGGTGTAGATGAAGATGATTATGAATTCAGCTGTGAAATTTGTCGCAGGTCTATATTTAGTTAGGCATTCATTTTTGCTGATAATAAGCTACCATTTCTTTGGACCAATTTGAAGTTGTATGCTGAATATTCATCTCGTT